>NC_137063.1:21228643-21230934 GCF_032717465.1 Coenobita brevimanus | reverse complement strand
AATAAATTATAAGGATGGTTTTTGGGAAGTCAAAATTCAGATCTGGGTCATTTGAAGTCATCAGTAGGGTGTTCGCCTTTTTGGCCAGGGCATGGGCGGGAAACACTGCAGCCCAATTTTTGGCATGGAGACTTACATGACCTCCAGTTCGGATACAGGCTATGTGAGGTTGACCTCCGAAGCCATTTGAGGCCACCAGTTGGAGGTGTTTGAGGTCAACGGTAATTCACGCACGACTGACTGGACCCAGCAACCCAATTTTGGACATGGAGACTCACATGACCTTGACCTCCAGTTTGGACATAGGCTATGTGAGGTTGAGCTCCGATGTCATTTGAGGTCACTGGTAATAGTAAACAAGTGAGCACAAATACTGTGTGTTAGTCTGCGAAAGCTGATATGGAGAGTTCCTGGACCTCTTATAATCGCTTTTCAGAAGCATTAGAGGTACTGTACAGTCGCCAAACTTTCCACCTGGGCCACCCAGCCGCGAGAGGTGGGTAACGGGTGCTGGCAACAGTGTATTTGTGTGTTCGTGTGTACATGCTCGACGAAAGTTCGGATCATCAACTCTCGTGTTCCATAGTGAACCTCAGAGTTCATCCCAATAGTCAGTCAACAATTTTTAGCCGACAGAATTTCAAACGAACTTCTTGAAAGTATTGGATAATGCGAGTACTGAAAACAAGAAAGGAAAATAATCTAAAAGACCGCATCTTTACATATATTACATATTACGAGTAATAAACGTGTTCGTTTTCATTATTACGTGATAAACCCAAGGCTAAATATTGTCTCCTGAATATTGGGGAGAAGATCCGTCGTGAGAGCGGCCCTTAGGGTAGAAAAATAGATACCGGTGTCTGTTCGTTTTGCATTTCGCCAGTCCTGGGCCGATCTCTATTAAAGCTATTGAAATACCATTCTCGATCCGAGACATGATTACATAAGGTAGGTCATTAATCGTTACGAGATTACTCATTGGGCGGATATTAATTTAAACTACAGTAAGTGGGAGAGATAGGAACTGTAGAAGTCAGAGGCTGAAACTCGTTCGTTGACGCAGAATACTGCCTCGAGTCAGCTAGTCATGAGTCGACCGATGTGATGTATCCATCCCTGAGATTATTATATATGATAGTATATATTTATATCATAATATATATTACCTTACTATAAATTTCATACAGTCATATTTATTTGGCCTTGGTCAGCGCGACCTGTGGCACATAACAATTTTCCGTGCGACCAGTTTCATGCAACTGGCTGAGCCGATGGGAGAGTCGCCTTACTCCTGAGACATTTTTCTCCTCACCCAACTCCGTACTCAGTCATCTGTGGGATGAACTCTGACGGAGGTTCACTACAGACGAAGAGAGTTGATGATTCGAACTTTTGTCGAGCACGTACACACGAACAAACAGATTCCCTGTTGCCAGCACCAGTTAATCACCTCTCGCGGCTAGGTGGCCCAGGTGGAAAGTTTGGCGACTGTACGTGGTCATTCTGTAGCAGAAGAAAGATTGAACAAATGGGATTATAGTGTTCGCCTTTTTGGCCCAGGGATTGCCGGATACCCATACTAGTCTCTAATATACCTCTCCATCCTATACTTCCTTGGTCTCCACCTCTCCCCTTTGCCTCACTCAGATACACTCTTCTAATCATTCATTCATTCACCATTCTATCTTCGTTTCTAATATTTTCCAGCATATTTACACGAACACCATATCACTCCTTCACCTCAATATTTATCTGCCTGTCTCCTCACATAACTCTACATATAATATGATATTCTGTTACTCATCCTAGACAAACATCCTGGAATTACTGTATATTTACCTCGTCCGGATGGAGGTCGGCGAGATATAGTTTTTGGCTGAGTTTTGTTTCTGTGTTAGGAACATTAAGGAAAAAAGGCTGAATGAAATTACATGAAACTTTCAGGATATGTGGGCTCTGTTCCCAAAAGAAGGCAATTAAATTTTGGAGGTAATTGAGTGACCTTGCAAGGTCAAAATCAAGGTCATGAGTTTTCGAGGACTATAACTTAAAAACAGTTGAAGATACATTTACCATTATGAACATACAGGAACTCGTAATATGTGCTTTCATTTGGCACCAAGACCTTTGACCTCGAATGACGATGAAAGGTCAAACTCAAGGTCACGGATATTCAGGGGGCTATAGCTCGAAACTGGTTGAAGATACAGAGATATTTACTATTATGAACATATAGGAAATTCCTTGTGGGTTTTTAATTGGTACCATGACCTTTGATCGTAAGTGAC
>NC_137063.1:21016143-21223643 GCF_032717465.1 Coenobita brevimanus | reverse complement strand
ATATGTGCAGCATGTGATGTGGTGTGTGGAAGGAAGTGAAGACGGAGTGGGCTGCAAGGAACAGCATGGTGAACTGAAGAGGTGAGACAGGCTGTGGCACAAAAGAAGAAAGCATACAATGAATGGATGAGAAATAGGGGCGTGGAAGAAGTTGAGAGGCGGAAGAGAGAGTTATATGTAGAAAGAAAGGGAGAGGTGAAAAGATTAGTAAGAGAGAGTAAGAAGAGAGTGTATGAGGAATTTGGAAGGAATTTGAGTGTAAAGTGGAGGGACTGTAAGAAAATGTTCTGGAAAGAGGTGAAAAGAGTAAGACAGGGTGGAAGTGAAGTTAACAGGGGAGTGAAAGATAAAAATGGTAGATTACTAGTGGAGAAGGGAGAAAAAGTGAGCAGATGGAGAGAACACTTTAAGGAATTGATGAACATAAAGGATGGAAGTAATGTGAGTATAAGTGGCTGGGGAATGGCTGGGAGAAGGAGGGAGGTGAGAAGACAGAAAGAAATCAGTACGATAGAAGTTGTGGAAGCAATGAAGAATGTTAAATCGGGGAAAGCCCCAGGAACTGATGGAGTGTGTGGTGAAATGCTGAAGCATGGGGGAGAGATAGTAGTAGAATGGATGTGGAAGATGTGCAGATTGGCCTGGGAGAAAGGCAGAGTCACGGAGGACTGGAAGTCAGGTATAATTATTCCCTTGTACAAAGGAAAAGGGGAGAAAGAGGTGTGTGGTAATCATAGGGGCATTTGTCTTCTTAGTATAATAGGAAAAGTGTATGGTAGGATACTGATTGACAGAGTTAGAGAAAGAACAGAGAAATTAGTTGGAGGAGAACAGGGAGGCTTTAGGAAGGGAAGAGGTTGTGTAGATCAGATATTCATTCTTAGATCTTTAGTGGAAAAGTTTCCAGAGAAGGGAAAGAAGTTGAATGCGGCTTTCATGGATTTGGAGAAAGCATATGACAGGGTGGACAGACAAGGATTGTGGAAAGTGTTAAGAATATATGGAGTAGATGGGAAGTTGTTGAATGCTGTGAAGAGTATGTACGATGGTGCGAAGGCTGCAGTGTGTGTGGATGGTGAACTAAGTGAATTTTTCTCTTTGAAAGTTGGGCTGAAACAGGGATGTGTCATGTCTCCATGGTTGTTCAATCTGTACATGGATGGGGTAAAAAAAGAGGTACAAGGTAGGGTAGTGGATGTTGGAGTGGCCCTGGTGAGAGAGGATAGTGTTTGGAAACTCCCTGTACTGTTGTTTGCAGATGATACTGTGTTGTTCAGTGAAGACGAAGGGGAGCTGCAAAGCTTGGTGGATGAGCTTGGGAGAGTGTGTAAGAAACGGAGTCTAAAGGTGAATGTAGGGAAGAGTAAAGTGATTGTCTTTGAGAAAGGTGAAGTCAGTGAATGTACAGCAAGGTTGGATGGTGAGGAATTGGAAAATGTGAGTACGTTTAAGTACTTGGGTAGTGTGATGAGTAAGGATGGAGGTTTGGAGGGTGAAGTGCTTGAAAGGGTACAGCAGGGAAGAAAGGTTGCTGGTTCTTTGAAAGCAGTGATAAGAAACAGGGAAGTGAGCATGGAAGTGAAAAAGTTAGTACATGACAGTATTGTGATACCACCTCTAACGTATGGAAGTGAAGCTTGGACGTTGTTGGAAGGACACAAGTCAAGAGTGAGAGCAGTGAAAATGAGTTATTTAAAAGGAGCCTGTGGAGTCACATGGAGAGACGGGCTGATGAATGAGGATATAAAGGAGCGTTGTGGTGTGGATGTGGATGTGATAGGAAGCGTTATGAGGAACACACTGAGGTAGATTGGCCATGTGGAGAGGATGGAGGGTGAAAGACTGACGAAGAGAGTGTATGTGAGTGAGGTGGAGGGGGGAAGAGGGAGGGGGAGGCCGAGGATGAGATGGAGGGATGGGGTGGTGAGGTATATGAGAGAGGGGGGTGAGTTGGGAGCAGGGGAGTGAAATGGCGGGGGACAGGGGGACTTGGAGGCGATTTGATTGTGGCCACCCCAAACGGGATTGAGGCGTCTGGCAATAGATAGATAAATAGATCCTCCAAACATCAATCCCTTCACATCACAATATCCAAGTATTTAAATGCACTCACATTCTCCATTTCCTTATGATCCTACCTTACTGTACAGTATATTCAGTGCCTTCATTTCCCCCGATAACCATACGTTTACTCATTCCTACATTCACATTTAGATTCCGTTCCTTACGCACTCTCCCAAACACATTCATCAAGCCTTGCAATTCCCTTTCATCTTCAACTAACATGACAACATCGTCTGCAAACAATGGCACTGGAAGTTTCTAAACGCTGCCCTCTGACATTAGGGCCGCCCCAATATCCACTGCTCTGCCTTGTATCTCTTTTATAACCCCATCCATATACAAATTGGAGAACAATGAAGATATGCAGTTCCAGACATAAATCATCCCAAGAGGACACACAATAATGAAAGTAGGTCCTGTAGAGATAAGGAATGGACTGACATTTGCTGCTGGAGGCTAGTCGTATCATATATTATCAATTGTGCTGATCGGAATAAACGCCAACTTGCTGAATTTAATAGACTGATACTGACTGCGGTAAAATTTTGCTTTGGTTGGTGCGGCCTTATTTGTAGGAATATTTTCAGCAGAGTTTTAGCGGTATATTTAAATGTTTCAGTGCATATGACCTATCCAAAATAATTCGTGACGAAAATGCCATTGAAGAAAAGTGAATTAGAACTGTCTGAAATACCGAAAGGAAACGGATCAAAACCTTGTAATTCTGTGGCTGGCTGAAACTATAATTTTACCGAAATGACAACGTCAAATTACAGCTGATAACCATAACATTGTTTGCATATGAATATAGATATTCATATCATTTCTGTAATGTCTGCTGCAAAATTGTCTAAGAACAGAACCAAGGTCCCAAATCTGCACCCAAAATCTGAATGTTCAATAAATGTGTTGGCTGACAAAGCCAGTTTGGTGTCCATGTGAAGTCACTAAGGGGAGGGGCGGGCTGGACATATCACCAGAGGTGCGCAGAGTTATTATCACCCGCGCTGCGAAGCAAACGGAATGGTAATGTTTTCAGTTGTGAGGTTGGCTGGCTGGCTGGCTGTCTGGCTGGTTGGCTTCGTTTGTGTGTGGGTAAACAAGATATCTCATTAATAGCTTGAGCTATCAACCTGAAACTTTCAGGGTATCAAGATATGGCCAAAATCTTGAACGAATTCGAAAACGAGCACTCAGGGTCAAGGTCAAGGTCACCAGAATGGCTGCCAAAGCCCAAATAGTTGACCTTTGGTGACCTTGACCTTGACCCCGATTGCCCAATTTCTAAATCGTCCAAGATTTTGGCCGTATCTTGATACCTGAAAGTTTCATGTTGATAGCTCAAGCCGTTCATGAGATTTCTTTTTTACCCACACACAAACAAAGCCAGCCAGCCAACCTCACAATGTGATATCTTGACCATATAATATGAAAATCTTGAGATTTTGTTTTAGTTATTGTGTAGTCGAAGGTAGGAGAAGTCAGAGATGGATACACGGTGTTGATCGTAGTTTATTATCTTCAAGGAAAAGTTTAAGTTGAGCAGTGTATGATATGAAGTCTCACCGCTGCTACCAACTATGATATGTGATATCTTGACCATATAATATGAAAATTCTGAGATTTGGTTTTAGTTATCATGTAGTCGAAAGTAGAAGTCAATGATGGATACACGGTGTTGATCGTAGTTTATTATCTTCAAGGAAAAGTTTAAGTTGAGCAGTGTATGATTTAAACAGGAACGTAATTTACTAGCTAAGTCTTGTCGGACCCCTCTTCTCTCTCCTCCACTCTGTACAACCTTTCAGTTTTATGGCTAGCCCCTTTCTGCTCTCTAGCTCTTTCATCCTTCCCTAGGAGGGCTAGTGTCACGTGTGCATGACACATATGACTGTTCGAGAAGCCCGTGTCTGTGTGTGTGTATCGTTTCCGGTGACATAGTGCACGCGTGGCGTTCCTTACAGAAATGCAGACATATTTTCTTTTCCACTGAAATAATTGCAAACATATTTCCTTTGGTCGACTCTCGCTGACACATTTCTTATTCCCACACCTTGGCAGAGGTTCCTATCTATTACACTGTCCATCAATCTATCTATCTATCAATCATGCGTTGAGTTGTATTGTTATAATATGGAATGCTGACTTCAACTGAAAACATTACCACTCCGCTCGCTTACCACCTGCATTGCGAAGCGAACAGAGTGGCATGTTTTCAGTTGTGAGGTTGGCTGGCTGGCTTTGTGTGTGTTTTGCATCTTGAATTTGCGTCAGATCAGAACTGGAGGTGCAAAACTATGTGCCGAAGAAAAACTTTCTGGCTACTTGGGTGGTGAGATCCCATCGTGGCATGGCTTCAAATTTTACATTGCAGTTAACTCTCACATGGTCGTATCTTATGTCACATTTACATCAGTTAATGCCCCACGATTTTACTGTATATGGCCGGGAGAGTCGTAGTAACCTGATTGTTGGTACTGGTGCACCATTAACTCTCTCATTGTCAGAACAACTCTTGTTTTCGATTCTCTGTCCATATTACACCTAAGTTTACTTGAATTTAGTATAATGTGTTTCATCTTGTATTCAGCTTTATGTTACCCTCCCCTTCACCTCTTCATATGCTTTCTTTCAGTCATAAATATTGTAATTCCCTTCTTCAGTATTGGTGTCTCTCACTTCATTCCTGTATTTAAAATTATTTTCGTAATTTTTCCGCTACGTAGCTCTATCCTGCCGTTATTTTGGTCAGTGTCGCTTCTCATTATTCATATTAATGTTTACCTATTCATTACCCTGTGATATACCTGGTGTTCATTTGAATTTATTTTTATCATCTTTACTCCTAAAACTTCCTCCATCTCGTACTCCCCTAGTCGTCCTGAATATAATGTTATCTCTGTCGCTCTTTTCTCCCCACCTTTTCGTTCGGTTCCTTTCATCCACTTACCTTTTCATTTCCTCATGCCATCCCTTTCTTTCTCCTCTCCCCTTTGATCCTTTCATCTCACATATTTATCTTCTCTCTCTACATCAATTTTTTTTTTTTCTTAATCAATTTTTCTATTGAGCTTCATTTTACGTCGTTTTCATGAACATTTCTATATCTTTATCGGTGCTTGTTTCTTAATCCATAATTTCTCTTACTTAACATTCAGGCTTTTTTTTTTTTATGCGAGGAAGAAGGAACCAAAGGTTGAGCCCGCAAAACAGCTCCTTCCAAGGAAAAAAAAAAAAGTACAAAAGAGAGCCAAAGTCAAGGTCAGTTCAGTTCGAGATGCCTGGACACACTGTGTTTGAAAGACTGGAGATAATAGGAAGTAGGAAATACAGACAGAGGGAGACCGTTCCAGAGTTGACCTGTTGCATAAATGAAGGACTGGGAGTAACGGTTAACTTTTGCATTAGAGAGTTGGACAGAAAAGGATAGAGAGTTTGTTGCTAGACGGGTGCTACGCACCTGTCGTAGAGGTGTAGGGATGCAAGCAGACAGTTCAGAGGAGCAGTGACCATTAAAGTAGCGATAGGAAAGAGATAAAGATGCAACAGTGCGGCGAAAAGACAGAGGTTGAAGACAGCCAGTAAGAGGAGGAGAGTTGATGAGACGAACAGCCTTTGACTCCAACCTGTTGAGAAGAGCTGTATGTGAGGAGCCTCCCCACACATGAGAGTTGTACTCTAAACAGGGGCGAATAAAACCCGTGTATAAAATCAACAACTGTGCAGGGATAAAGAAGGCACGGAGTCGGCTTAGCACACCTAATCTCTTTGAAATAGATTTTACGAGAGATGCAATATGATCTTTCCAAGACAAGTCCCGAGTGAATGAAACCCCAAACATGTTCAAGGATGATGCAGGATTCAGCTGGATATTATTAAACATTACCGGGTACTCCTATGGAAGATTTTGAGGGTTGATAGGTCTAAAAACTGAGCCTTTGATGCATTAAAAACAACAAGATTATTTTTACCCCAGTCAGAGATACGAGCAAAGTCAGACAGTCGGTGTGCCATAGCCTCATCCCTTGTTTGTTGAAGTAACTGCTAAGATGGACGTTGTGGAAACCGAATGGAAAGGTGAAGGATGGAATCATCAGCGTACGAGTGGATACCGGTAGAGTTAGATCATTAGAAGATCATTGATGTATAAAAGGAAGAGAGTTGGTGACAAGACAGAGCCCTGAGGAACACCACGGTGATAGATCTAGAAGAAGAACGATGGCCGTCTACAACAGCAGCTAAAGAACGACCAGAAAGGAAGCTATAGATGAAGGCACGGATAGAAGGATAGAAACCGTAAAAGGGCAGTTTGGAAATTAAAGATTTATGCCAGACTCGATCGAAAGCCTTTGAGATGTCAAGTGCAATGGCAAAGCTTTCGCCAAAATCCCGAAAGGAGGATGACCAGGAGTCTGAAAGGTAGGTGAGAAGATCGCCAGTGGAGCGTCCCTGACGGAACCCATACTGACGATCAGAAAGAAGGTTGTATAGGAAAGATGCTTTAAAATGTTTCTGTTAAGAATAGACTCAAAAACTTTTGAGACACTGGATGTTAAAGCAATTGGACGATGGTTAGAGGGTTGGAAATGGTCACCCTTCTTTGGAACTGGCTGAATGAGAGCAAACTTTTAGTAAGAAGGAAAGGTACAAGTTGAAAGACAAAGGCGAAAGAATACACCTAGGCAGGGTGTAAGCACAGAAACACAGTTCTTGAGGACAACAGGAAGGACTCCATTAGGCCCATATGCCTTGTTAGTACTGAGGCCAGTGATGGCAGGAAATACATCAGCTGAATAAATTTTAATGTCAGCCATGAGGCGGTCAGACGGGGAAAGTGATGGAGGAACAGCACCGGAATCGTTTAAGGTGGAATTGGAGGAGAAAGTCTGAGCGAAGATATCTGCTTTATCAGTAGAAGAAGTAGCTACAGAGCCATCAAAGTAGAAAAGAGGAGGGAAGGATGGAGGTAAAGTTGTTTTGGCAAGGTGCCAGAAGGAGCGGGAAGAATTCGAGTTGGAGAGCTGAGAGAATTTAGTGCGGATGAAATTATTTTTAGCAGCAGAAAAAAGAACAATGCTTGCCGTTAGCATAAATAAAATGCTGGAGTTGTCCCGCCTAGATGGGAGATAATCATACTAATATTAACATTTCATGGCACGAATGACTCACTTTAATGCTTAAAATAGGCGTTTGTAATTATGCTGATGAAAGTACTAAAATTGTTCCCACCATTAGAGTGTTGATAATTCTTAAATTAATAACCAAATGAATTAATGATGTTAACGCATCCAAATAAAACAGCTTACCATTCAATGAAACTGCTGCAATTGTCCTGAGCATGTTTGGTTCTTCATGAGATTTTTCATCGATTCACTTTCTCTCCTTCAGAATCGCTTCTTTCGTATTCACTTCCATTCATTCCCTCCCCTGCAGGACCAGAGGTACAGTCGTGGCCATAAATAATCACCTATACTTACCCCGTGCCTCAGGCTGGCCCCCTTACGCGCGGCAAGTCACACTGGGGTAAGAGTGGCTGAGAGGAATGGGCCAGATAGAGAAGGACAGGTGGGTGGGGGGACGAGCGATGGTGCTTGGGTGGAGTTAGGGAGGGGAGGGAAGGGAGGTAGGGGAGGGAGAATGAAATGCGAAGTTGTGGCCACATAATTTGTCTATTTTCTTTCATTCAGGACATCATATAAAGGAGTTACTATTCGATAGATGAAGCTGCATTACACCTTGTATAGCGGCGTCAGATAACATTTAGATGGGTGGTGATATCAAGGACTGGCTCGTGAGAGAAGTATACCGACGTCACAGATCAAATATTAGTGCAGAGCCATCGAGACTGAGTTGGGCCCAGATTGTCAACACGTGGAGAAGGCGACCAGAATCCCGCCTTTAGGCGGGACAGTCTCGCTTGTTTTTTTTGTCATTTTTTTAAAATTGTGAATAAAATGTCCTGCTTTTTGTGCAAATTATGTAAAATGTCCCGCTTCTAGAAAATTACTATTACATTAGCTATAATATGACCTTTATGAAATTATGATGAATTAGTAAAATTATGCCTAATCCAAACCAAATGAAATACCGAATTGTTAATATAAAATCTGTAATACTAACTGGTAACTATGGTCGGCCCATTCACCGTACCGTACTGTATATTGGTAATTGGAGTTCGTTTGAGACATTAGTGTTTAATTGGCAGCCTTAGGGTGAGGTGTTGCATAGCAGCCGTCGCTGTCACTCGCAAGTCAGTGTCTCTCTCTCTCTCTCTCTCTCTCTCTCATATATATATATATATATATATATATATATATATATATATATTATAGATAGATAGATAAATAGATAGATAGATAGATATAGATAGATATAGATACACACACACACACACACACACACACACACACACACACACACACACACACACACACACACACACACACGTGACAATGTCCCGCTTTTAGCTCCAATAACTCTGGTCACGTTACGCGTGGAAGCCACAGAACGAGAGGACACGGGTCCGCCTCCTCCAGCACACGAAAGACGAGTGGGAGGTGTTCAGACGAAACCAGCAAACCATCACCAACATTGTTTCCCCGGTGCCACGAAGTCTGTATGAGGTTTTTAAGGCATGAGGCCACTGGACTACTTACTAAGGCTTTCCTAGTTGCTTTGGCTTGACCAGTGTCAGTAAACATTGACACATATATTTTGGGAGTTTGGGTAAGATTTTGTTTCATTTTCCCTCTTACATGTAATGAGAGATACCGTTACTATATCCACCCATGAGCACAGACATCAAATTTATTTACTAATTATGCACATTAATTTTAAATAGCCTTTTCATATAGAGCTGTCATTAAATAATTACTGAATTTACATGATGGTGACTGTACAGAGGGAGTGTATACCGCGATGGTGATCATATTTACCGTGCACACAACCATGTCAAAGGTTGCATATAATATTTAGTTCCAAAAATTAATTACATGTAAGGGCAGAGGACGTTTCTTACACAAACATTACGGAAGTCAAAGCCACCCAGATTCCATTCTGCGTCTGAAGTCAAAATACACGGATAAACACAAATATCTGGCTCCACACAAATGTTTGATGTCACGTCAATATATTTCTCTCACGAGCCAGTCCTTGATATCACCTCCTATCTAAAGCTTGTTATCTGACGCCGCTAAACAAGGTGTAATGCAGCTTTACCTACCGAATAGTAACTCCTTTATATGATGCCCTGAATGAAAGAAAATAGACAAATTATGTGGCCACAACTTCGCATTTCATTCTTCCTCCCCTACCTACCCCCCCTCCCCTCCCTCACTCCACCCCAGCATCATCGCTCGTCCCCCCACCCACCTTCCCTTCTCTCTCTGGCCCCTCCCTCTCAGCCCCTCTTACTCCAGTGTGACTTGCCGCGGATAGAGGAGCCAGTCTGAGGCACGGGGTACAGGATGATAGGTGATTGTTTATGGCCACGAATGTACGTTCGAATCGGACTAAAATCTTCAGGTAGTGAAAAAAAAAGATACGAAAGAAAATTATTCACCGTAACAGTATTTTCAAAATGCAATAATAAAATTGCGCACGCATGAGAGAGAGAGAGAGAGAGAGAGAGAGAGAGAGAGAGAGAGAGAGAGCAATATTTTGCATGCAGCCGGACATAATTTCCATCGGCTGAGAATAAATGGCACACACACACACACACACACACACACACACACACACACACACACACACACACACACACGCACACACGCACACACGCACACACGCACACACACACACACACACAATCCTAATGACCTGAGTACGAGTTGCGCTCAGGCAGCGCTACCTACGTTGGGAGAGGGTGATTTTCAATTTTTCAGTTTAGCCCAAACAGGCTCGTTTATTGAGCAGCGTCCCAGTCCTGTGGGAGAACAACAGCATGAATGCAGTATATACAGCTCAGATAGTTGGTACACCTCCGCTGCACCAACTCAATCTCGTTTCTATATGATACATTAGAGTACTGCTTATATATTAGTAGGGTAAGTGTTCATTGCTCAATGGACCTGTATGGTGTACATTCGTTGTGGTTACAGAGACTTGTACTTAGATATATACGGACATGTTATGAACACATATATAAGCATATGCACACCCACATGCATAAATGGATGCACACATCACACACACGCAAGAATACTCATACATATACAGTACAAGTAACTTACAGTATCATACATATGTACATATGCATGAACATCTATCTTTCTATTGGCAGACGCCTCAATTGCACACGGGGTGGCCACAAACAAATCACCTCCACGCCGCCCTATCCCCCGCCATTTCACTGCCATGCTCAAAACTCACATCCCCTCCTCTCTCATATACCTCTCCATTCCATCCCTCCATCTCATCCTTGGCCTCCCCCTCCCTCTCTCCCCCTCCACCTCACTCACGTACACTCTCCTCGTCAGTCTTTCACTCTCCATCCTCTCCACATGGCCAAACCACCTCAGTGTGTTTCTCCTAACTCTTCCTATCACATCCACATACACACCACAACGCTCCTTTTCATCCTCATTTGTCAGTCTCTCTCTCCATGTGACTCCACAGGCTCCTCTTAAATAACTCATTTCCACTGCTGTCACTCTTGACTTGTGTCCCTCCAACAACGTCCAAACTTCACCTCCATAAGTTAGAGTTGGTATCATAATACTGTCATGTACTAACTTTTTCACTTCCATGCTCACTTCCCTGTTTCTTATCACTGCTTTCAAGGAACCAGCAACCTTTCTTCCTTGTTGTACCTTTACAAGCACTTCACTCTCCAAACTTCCATCCTTATTCATCACACTACCCAAGTACTTAAACGTACTCACATTTTCCATTTCCTCATCATCCAACCTCATTGTACATTCACTGATTTCACCTCTCTCAAAGATCATCACTTTACTCTTCCCTACATTCACCTTTAGATTCCGTTTCTTACACACTCTCCCAAACTCATCCACCAAGCCTTGGAGTTCCCCTTCGTCTTCACTTAACAACACAGTATCATCTGCAAACAACAGTACACGGAGTTTCCAAACACTACCCTCTCTCACTAGGGCATGAACATACAAGTATATATATACATCCATCATATACGTACAGTACACAGTACATGTGTATAGACATAGGTGAAATATGTTTGAGTTTATAAATACACAAATACATGCATACACAGATGAATGCATTCATGCATACATGCACACACATACACCCGACATATACATGTATGAATAAATTAACAAAGTGATTACAAATTATGTAGTCAACTATTACAAACATTTTCATACAGAATAGACTGCAGTAGGCACACAAATGACTACATGGACTGTTTCGTGAAGTCTTATCAACATATTGATCCATGACATACAAATATAATAATTACAAAATATAAAGATACATTGCAACAGATATTTGTGTACAGTAGCACACATACTCATGTGTATGCCCATACATATGAAGGTAATTAGTGATATAGACAAAACTACAAAAACATAGTGATGGCATATTAGTAGACATTTACACAGTGCAAAAGAATGTATACCAATCAACTTATTGGTACATAAATTATTGTACATACAGGGAACAACAATGTTGTGAGTTTCTTAGCAAACTGGATGACTGTGAAATGACCCCGTGAGAATGAACAGGAAAGGGAAAGGAGGGATTAAGGAATAGGGTGTCGCAGGATTAATAGGAGGATGAGGAGATGACGCGGCCTCTGTGAAGGAATTATGACATGTAGATGAAAAGAAAGATTTAGTGGAGAGAG
This sequence comes from Coenobita brevimanus, assembly GCF_032717465.1. NCBI lineage: Eukaryota > Metazoa > Arthropoda > Malacostraca > Decapoda > Coenobitidae > Coenobita > Coenobita brevimanus. The sequence goes on along the minus strand of NC_137063.1, from coordinate 21,211,756 downwards.
AGAGAGAGAGAGAGAGAGAGAGAGAGAGAGAGAGAGAGAGAGAGAGAGAGAGAGAGAGAGAGAGAGAGAGAGAGAGAGAGAGAGAGAGAGAGGAAAGGGGTCGAGGAAAAAATAAGAGAAAAGGAAAGAAGGAAGGGAGAGGGGAAGGGAAAGAATGTGGAAAGGTAAGGAGGCAGAGGACCGAAGGGAAGAGAGAGAGAGAGAGAGAGAGAGAGAGAGAGAGATACCTTAGTTACAGTAAATTTTAGCACACGGAAGCAAACCCTTTATATTATATTAGAATTTCCGGGACTTTTGAGATAAGTTTTCTGCCTTGGCTGTGCATGTCATTTACTGCACTATCAATACATGGACAGTGCACAATGTACTGTTCAAGTCTGTGTCATATAGCATGACCACAGACTCGATATTTTTTATTCTCATAGTCAACATTAACACCAACTTCCTACAGGTACTTATAACCCAGTCTTATCCTAGCTACCATTAACTCATTATGCCTGTAGCCATCTCGCCTACCGTAGATGAAGCTGTCCTGGAGCGCAACATTGTTCTAGTACTGAACGGATCTGCTTCCACTCTCTTCCAATCTTGCTGTGACCACATTCTCATTTAGTCTAGTTCTGATGACTGACTTGATTTGTTTGCTAGTCCGTCCTAGGGAATAGTCTATTTCTTGATTTTGTGTGGCTTCTGTCAGCTCTCGTTACGGGGAATCTTAACATGTGATGGTACCCCAAAAGAATTCAGTTTGTCCTGTGTCTGTAAGTTCTTTATTTTCTTTCTTGTCGTATTTATCAGTTTATGATACGTACAGGAATTTGAATTAAAGCCGTAAAGTGCAGCCATGGAGTCGGTGAAGATGAGAGCATTCTTACCAGTACGCTGCACGACTTTTAGGGCCAACAGTTTTGCCATTAATTCGGCTTGTGTTGACGAGGCCCAGTCCTGTAGCCGGATACCCATCTCCTGGTCACTTAAGAAAAACCCGTTTCTTTCTAATGTGACTGCCGCCCCTGCTCTGCCCTCCTCAGTGTCCACAGATCCGTCAGTGTTATCCCATTGGAGCCCGGTGTCTGGAATATTGGACAGAACTGGGATTTTTCAAGTCTTTATAAAGTAGGGAACCCTCGGGTAGGGACCTATGAGCATCGCGACTATGAGTCGATAGGCGGAGGGCTGTACGCCCAGTACCCACCCAGTGCCATGCCTTGCCCAGCACCCCTGGGATCCAATGGGTTAATGACTGGCAAACCTATCAGTCTCTTTAACCCATTGGAGCCCAGTGTCTGGAATATTGGACAGAACTGGGATTTTTCAAGTCTTTATAAAGTAGAGAACCCCCGGGTAGGGACCTATGAGCATCGCGACTATGACCCATTAGGCTGAGGGTGATACGCCCTGTATCCACCCAGTGCCATGCCTCGTCCAGCACCCCTGGGATCCAATGGGATATATGGCCAATTTTTCATTTTTCCCCTGTCTATTAACCCGTACAAGCCGGGGGTGGATCAACCTATCCACATCCCAGAACCGGGTTATATTTTGGAATTTCGATTTTCTCCCCCAGTATTTTTTTTTTACCATTACAAATCAATCACAAATGACAAAAAACACATAAAAAACATGTACTAACTCTTTGTTGCTGGCTTTCAAGGCCACACTCTCCCTATGCTGGCTTCTCACCACCCTCCACCTCCACCACTCTTCTCTCCTTACGGTTGGACTGCCCTCCCTCCACTCCCCCACCCCCACCCCCCATATCACTGCCAGCCAGCTCACCCCATGCACCAGACAGGCCGTGACAATACTCTAAGTCAATCTGGTCCAGTAGGAAGTTCAAACATGCCCGCAAAAAATTAAAACGTCATATGACGTGAACTGCCGTCTGTCGACAGCACATCATATGACATGAACCAGCACCTAGGGGTTAAAGTCTGATATATGGCTTTCAGTTCATATGGCATTAATTCATTTTTCTTAAAACCATGTGGTGAGAACTGTACATTGACTGAAGTTCGTTCACAAGGTGGAATACTGCCAATGTCACCCTCCATGTGCAAAGACTCCCCTGTGAGTTTGTAGCTATAGATATCGCTCACGGTGGTATGCACCCAGTTACGTGACCTAGTGGGACCCTGATCAAGACAATGCAGTAGCTCTTGTAGGAAGTGCATCACTCGTCCCTCTCAGTATCCTGAGAGCAATAGTAGTTATAGTAGTTGTTCCCTAAGCAGTCTGGCCGAAGAGCCCCAAAGTCCCCACGGAAGGCCACGGCTGAGACTGGGCTTTCTCACAGAGCTCTCAAGGAGTGTATGTTGTGTTGTTGATGCAAGAGATTGTGTGCAGTGCATTCTTCCATAATGTGCTCAGTAGTATGGGGTGCAGTGATGTATCCTAGACAGGCATCAACAACTGAGTCATCCAGCCTCTTCTGATAACTCAAGAGGGCTGGATATTGCCCACATCTCAGCCTGGCCAGGTGGACCCTGTCCTCAACAGGGAGGCAGGATTCAGCATGCAGCTGTGTGTTGTCTTTGACTGACTGAATGGAGTGGCGAGTGATTTGTGCATGGATATGTTCTGGAAGCTGGTTTGAGGCAGGAGAGGAGGGAGAGATGACAGTATTTGTGTATGACATCGTGTGCTGGGTGTTGTTTTGATGTTCTTTGGTGTGTGTGGATGTGCTGCCATATACTGTAGTGGATGGTGTGGGTTTGTGGAGGCTGCAGCAAGAATTTATGTGCCTCTTATGTCCAGATGATCCTTGACTTTGAGGACTTTGGTTTCTTCATGTTAGTGGTTTGCAGGTGTAGTAGCTGTGCAGTCTATGATTATTTTTAGGCCTTCGTTCTGTGTAGTCTGTAGGGTGTTGTAGTGTGTTTTAGTGAGGTTAGAAGCCCAAGCAGGGCTTGTATAAACCAACACTGAACGTATATAATGCTTTTATACTGTTGTGGTGGTTTCTTTGTTGTGTCCGAATGTTGTATGGGCAAGTAACCTTAGGGCGTTGAGTCTTGGTGTTAATTTATTTTTAATGACTGTGATATGTTGTTTAAATGACAATGATGTATATTACACCAAGGATTTATGGTGTGTGTGTGTGTGTGTGTGTGTGTGTGTGTAATTATAATTCACCGGGACGGTCAGGATCACTTGATGGTCGTGATCGTCAGATTTTACCCTCCCGGAAGGGAGCTGAGAGCTCATATAGTCCGATCTAAGGGCAAGGCTGTGACCTTCACACACGCACACACCCGTCCCCTTGCTCAAGGGGGACAGTAACCACCCACTTCATCAGTGAAACTTTTCGCAACCTGAGCGAGGCTCGAACTCCCGTCCACCAGTTGGCAAGCGAGAACGTTACCACTGCACCAGCGAGCGGTGTGTGTGTGTGTGTGTGTGTGTGTGTGTGTGTGTGTGTGTGTGTGTGTGTGTGTGTGTGTGTGTGTGTTCTTACCTAATTGTATCTTTACAGGAATGAGTCAAGCTCGTACTGTCCCGTGTCTTAAACCATATTTATCTTACATATCCTTAAATTTGTGAATTGTTTTGGCACACACTATTTCATTCGGTAGTGCATTCCATTGGTCAATTGCTCTGTTTGGGAAACTAAACTTCCTTACGTCTTTATCATCTCTCTTCTTATGCAGTTTTTTGCAGTGTCCTCTTGCTGATGCTTCTCCATATGTTAAGTAATCATTTATGTCTATTTTCTCCTTTCCTGATATGCACTTACAGTATATAGCATTATCATGTCACCTCTTTTCCTTCTCTCCTGGAGTGTTGGTAGATTCAGTTTATTTAGTCTTTCTTCATAGCTTAGGTCCCTTAAGCTTGGTATCCATCTTGTAGCGGCCCTTTGAACTTTTTCAATCTTGTCTATATGCTTTTTGAGATGAGGACTCCAGACTACTGATGCATATTCCACGGTTGGTCTAATGAATGATGTTATTATCCTTCTTAGCATGTCTTCATTTATGTATGTGAATGCTATTCTCATATTTGCAAGCAGTGTATACATGTTCCATACCTTCTCGCTGATGTGGTCAGCCGGAGATAGTCTGTTATTGATAATCACACCTAGGTCTTTCTCTCTTTCTGATGTGTATAGGGTTTTATTTCCTAACTTATAATCCCAATCAGGTCTTTTTCCACTTTTGCCAAACTTGATTACATGACACTTGTCCACATTGAATTCCATTTGCTATGTACTACTCCATTCATGAAGTTTGTTTAATTCTTCTTGTAGCTCCCTACAAGAGTCTGTGTTAGTAATTCTCCTTTGTATTTTTGCATCATCTGCAAACATGTTCATATAGCTCTCATTTCCAGTGTTACTGTTTATATCATTTATATACACTAAAAACATGATTGGTGCCAGCACTGAACCCTGTGGTACTCCACTAGTCACTTCTTTCCATGATGAGTAGTTTCCTCTAAGTACTGTCCTCATTTCTCATTTTATGAGAAAGTCTTGCATCCAACAAAAAAGTTTGCCTCGAATTCCTCCTTGATGGTACAGTTTCCATAAAAGTCTTTGGTGTGGTACTGTGTCAAAAGCTTTCTTGAAATCTAAATAGATGCTGTCCACCCATCCTTCCCTTTCCTGTATTGTGTTTGTTACTCTGTCATAGTAGCTCAACAGATTAGTAACACATGATTTCCCTTTTCTGAAACCAAACTGTCTTTCTGTTATCATACTGTGTTCTTCTAGATGATTTACCCAAGCTTTTCTTATAAGTTTTTCTAATACCTTGCTTACAACACTGGTCAGTGATACTGGTCGGTAGTTGAGTGGATTTTGTCTCTTTCCTTTCTTGAATAAGGGGACAATATTTGCTTTCTTCCAAATATCAGGTAGTTTGCCTTGACTCAAGGATTAATTGAAAATTAAAAATAATGGTTTACTTAACTCCTTTGCACATTCTCGTAATACCCAACATGAAATTTCATCAGGACCACTTGCTTTTCCTCTGTCTAATCCACTCAACTCCTCCTGTATTACTTTTTCTGCTATTTGTATATCTGGTAGTATGTGTGGACATGCGTGTTCCACATAGTCCCTCTCAAAATTTTTTTCTTCTGTAAAAACTAATTGGAAATTCTTATTTAGTGCTTCACAAATATCTTTCTCTTGTGTATAAGTGATTCCCTCGTCCGTAATGGATTGTATTATATATTTTACTTTAGTTTTGCTTCTGATATAGCTGTAAAACAGCTTTGGTTGATCACTACTTTTATTTATTATATCCTCCTCAAACTGTTTTTGGGCTTCCCTCCTTATTTTTGTATAGTCGTTTCTTGCCTGTTTGTAATTATTATACGCCCTTTCACTATTGTGTCTTCTGTATCTATTCCACAACAAATCTCTTCTTTCTTTTGATTTTTTACATTCTGTATTGAACCATTTCTGTATTTTCTTATCTGCTTCTTTGTGCTGTGGGATATACTTCTGGACTCCTATTTCATAAAATTCACAAAATTATTTGTATACAGCATTTAAATCTTGTCCTCTAAGCTCATTTTCCCAATCAACTTCTAAGAAATACTTCTTTAGGTCTTGATAATTTCCCTTTTTATAGTTTAGGCTCTTTTTGTAACTGTCATTGCTGTTTACTATGTCATATGCTATCCTGAAGTTATAATTTAGTACTGCATGATCGCTTTTGCCGAGTGGAGGGTGATATATTAAACTGTCAATATCATTTTCTTGCCTAGTAAATATTAGACCTAGCACTGAAAGTACATCAAGTCCTCTTTTTCTGGTGGTTTCCCTCACATGTCGCGTTAGGAAGAACTCTTGTACGAGATCCAGGAGCTTTTGGTCCCAACAGCTTTCTTGGCTATTTATATCTAGAGTATTCCAATTTATATTTGTATTGAAGTCCCCAGTTAGTATAATTCTTTCCGATTTCTCTTCCATTTTTTGTAGCAATGATCTTATACTCTGAATTGTACTCTCTGCCAGGTCCTCATATTCGTCTCTTTCCCATGTGTTTGATCTGGGTGGCATGCACAAATTGGCTACAATTACTTTACCTTCAGATGTGTCGATCTCTACTGCAATCAGTTCTACTTGTGATGGTATATCTAGTTTTATTTCCTTGACTTTTAGATTTTTCTTAGTTAATATTATAATTCCTCCTCCTTTTTTTAAATTTCTGTCTCTTCTCCATATATTGTATTCCTCTAAGTTTAGTATGTCATTGGATATCCTTGGTGTTAATTTTGTTTCAGTTAGGCATATTATTTGTGGTTCATTTTCTCTGACATAATCATTCATCTCTAGTAATTTAGATACCATTCCATCCACATTTGAGTACATCAACTTTATCATCTTGTTTATATACTTGTCATGACATGGTTCTACTACCTTCCTCCTTTTTCTTCCATCCTGTTTGTGTACCACTTTCGTGTGTGTGTGAGTGTGTTGTGTGTGTGTGGTAGGGGGATGTTGTTATGGTGAGGTGTGGAATGTCACTATGTTCTGCTGTTCAATTTGTGAGAAGAGTCACTGTAGATTTTCCTGAGGCTATATTGAGTCTGTTTGTGGTGAACCATTCGTATAATGTGTTGAGGATGTGTGCAGCTATGTTTGTGTTTCGGTGTGTACATGCAAGTGTTATGTCATCTGCATAGGAAGCTATATGTATCTGTGGTGTGTTAGGTGTGGGTATGTCGTGTATGTGTAGATTAAAGAGTGCAGGGACAAAACAGATCTTTAAGGGCTGCTGTTTGTAAAGTTTCTGATGTTCGATGACTGACCGCCAAATATTACATGTGCACATCTGCCTGCTAATAAGTTTGCCAGCCATCTTTTTGTTTTAATTTGCATGTTTATGTTGATTATTTTGTTTATGAGGTTATGGCGGGGGATGACATCAAAAGCTTTGCTAATGTCTAGTGTGACTAAGAGTGTTCAGTCACAGTGTGGTGGCCTACCTGAATTGATGCCATCAAAAACTCTTTGTGTAATGTGTGTAAGAAGAGTGTTTGTGGAGTGTAGCGGCCTAAAACCAAGTTGTGATGGGGCTAGGGGGATGTGAGGTGTTACTAATTACAGAACTAGTAGTTCTTGAGAGCAGTTGTGGCATTTAGTTCCCCTATCTTGTCATTGAAACTGGGGAGATCAAACTCATGTCTCAGATTTATTACTTTGGCTGTCTTTGGACCCCTTAAAATGATTCTCATAGCTGCATTTTTAATTGTTTCTAGGTTTCTAAGGTCAGTTTTCTCGAGATGAATTAATACGGGTGCGAAACCATGAAATATATAAATGGATGCAAGAAATCACGAAATATATAAAAAAAGAAATAAAATACGTATACTATTTTTGAAGTATTTTTCTTAGTGGATATATATATATATATATATATATATATATATATATATATATATATATATATATATATATATATATATAAAATCAGCCATTTGAGTGTCCACTGCAGGCCCGGCCTATCTCAACCGAAGTGGGCTCGAGACAACCTATGTATCTCTACCAAGTGGCTTAGGCTGTCTGGTAGAAACTGTATGTAGGATATGTGCTTGTAAGTGTGACTGTAATGTCGGAGTGGCTTTCGATGTGTGTGTAGTCTGTGAAGCAAGTGTAATTGGCCCACGCAAGCTGACTGGGTGCAAGCATACTTATAGTATGCGACACTGGATCAACAACAGCATCCCTAAAGTCCGCCAAAACAGTATGTGACAGGGTAAACACTCCCAAAGTTTATTACCCTGGCGGGGCAAGAACCCTCATTCTCCCATGTACGAAAATGAACACTCTACCACAGAGGTTCCATATATATATATATATATATATATATATATATATATATATATATATATATATATATATATATATATATATATATATATAGAGAGATAGATAGATAGATAGATATATATAGATAGATAGATAGATATATATAGATAGATAGATAGATAGATATATATATATAGATAGATATATATATATATAGATAGATATATATATATATAGATAGATATATATATATATAGATATATATATATATATATATATATATATAGATAGATAGATAGTTAGATAGACACACACACACACACACTACACACACACACACACACACACTGTAGGTAGGGGTTCCCTGGACTAGGAAAAATTGTTTCACGGGTTCCTCCAAGGTATAAAGGTTAGGAATCACTGCCTTATGGGGCTTAAGTCTTTCTCTATACCTGTATGGGAATGCGTTGAGCTCAAGTGATTTAGTCCAAGACCACCAACTACTACACCAAGGTACTTGTAATATGGTGTCCATTGCACGACATCTCCATGCAGGACGAATTCCTGTTCAGTCAATATCGTGTGATAAAGTACTTTTGTCTTGGGGGACGGAAATAATAAACCCCATTTCTCTGCACGCTTTCTCCAAATGTAAAAGTGAGTTTTGCATCTTCTCATATGATGGGGCATTTAGTGGTATGTCATCAGCATATCCCACGTGAACAACTCCTTTGGGATATTTTATATTAGCTATGACGTTCATTAGCACGTTGAAAAGAGTGGGACTTAGTACTTCTCCCTGTGGCGTTCACAACTCCATGCCTCATACTGTACATTGGGCTCCCTGGGAAAAAAAAAAAAAAATGGCTTTTGTTAAGACAGTCAGGTATCCAAGATAACAATTTGCCCCTGACACCCATTTTCTAAAGCTCACTTAGTATAACTATACCTTGTGCCTTATTAAAGGCGCCTTTCAAATCTATGAAGGTTTAGTATTTTACTTTGGTATTTGCAAAAAAAAAAAAAAAAAGCTTACTATACAGTTTGAGGTTCCCTTCCCTTTAATATATCCACTTAACGTCTAGTGATACTGGTTGCCTATTTTCATCAAAAGTCTGTTCAGTAGGATACACTCCATTTTACATAAACAAGATACCAATGGTGTGGGACGAGAGTCCTCGGGTTGGTACTGGTATAATTGTTGCCTTCTTCCACTGTTCAGTTAATTTTGTAAGAGTGTAGCTGAAGTTAAATAGATACCAGAGTTGATTTCCCCCGACTCGTGCTAAGGCTGAAAGAATGTCGTATGTTATACCATCATCACTTAATGCTGTTGACTTGCCCTTTTTACGGGCATTATTTATTTCCCACTCAGTGATGTAAGTGTTATATATCATCAGTGCATGAGATGGCATTCCCCTTTTGCTCCTCTCACTCCTGCTTTCTCTCACTTTGTATGCGCCTCACATTAATGGGAAGGGAATCATGAGATGATGACCTGGCCCATTTTTCTATCAACTGTTCTGCCTAACAGTAGATTTTGGTTCACGATGTGCTATCACTATGTTCTTCATACCTCTTAATCTGTGTATATGTTTTTCCAGACTTGCCTCTGACTTGTTTCTCTACCTGACAATGACGTTAATTCAAGCCAGTAATTTTCTCTTGCCTTAATCTTGGACTCTCTGCATTTCGCTGCACTGAATTTCAGCGTTTCTCAGGTCTCATCTGTTTTATTTTTCCTCCTTCTGATTGCTACCTTTTTTTACCATATTACTGAGATGTTTGACATTTTCATCACTGTACCACTTACAGTAAGTTGTTTTCATACCTTCTCGCTTTTTATTTATTTATTTATTTTTTTCTACGGTGATCTGTGCTGAGCGCATCTACCACAGCACTGCACAGATCACTTAAAAACATCAAGGTTCTCCGGTACGTCATAATCATCAAACCACTTATTCATACAACTTATGAATTCCTATTTTTTATCATCTGGAAGCATTAGTCTTTACCTTCCAGCTGCTTTGGGCCTTTTGGCAATGTTGGCCTTTGTCAATATTGCAAAATGATCACTGACAAGAAAGTTGATTATGTCTAATGATGATAATGAGTAAAGATCACCAAAATCATAGGCATAATCTAACCTGGATCCCAATATATGTGTCGGGTGACCATCCCTCAGTAATCTGGCTTACTCACTTCCTCTGAGGTAGTAAACAACCTACGGCCATTTGAGTTGATTGAAGTGCCATAGCACCCAAGCTTTGAATGGCGTTTATTTAGATCGCCTATTAAATGTGAAGGCTGTTCATACAGATTTTGAGGAAAGATGGTAGTGTCTAGTTCCTCATTTGGCGCATAAATATTAACTACATTAATAACACAGTTTTGCAGAGATACCTGTACATTGAGACTCACAACGCTACTAACTAAGTGAGATTCTTGGAGTTTCGCGGGTACTCCCTTTGACATAGGTTATAAGGACTGGACAAGTATCAGAGGAAAGCAAACAAAACATTTGATAGCTACATAATTTTGCACAGAAACTACTAACCGCCCTGGTCTCACGTAGAGAGATAACATAATTATCAATGGCTGAAGCATACTGCAGTACATCATTAACATTACCATTCAGAATGTTAAGAAAGTACTGTAATTCAAAGCAAGCCTGAAGACATTAAATCGCCCAGGGGGATCAGTGTGGTTTCGTGGAATGTGGAAATTTTGACAGGTAGAGCAGGGGAAGTGGCTGAGGTAATGAGTAGGAGGTGGGTGGATGTGGGATGTGTGCAGGAAGTCCTGTACAGGAGTGGATTAGCCAGAAACATTGCTGGGAGAGATTGTTGCTATAAGTTGTTTTGGCAGGGTAGGATAGATGGATATGGGGTGTGGATGTGTTGGTTGTGAAGAAATGAGTGGAATATGTCATGAATGTTATGAGAGTAAGTGATAGGACGATAGTGGTGAAAATTTAGGTCGGTGGGATTATGTTTGCAATTATATCGGATTATGCTCCACGGGCAGACTTGGATGATGTTGAGTAGGATAGATTTTGTGATGGCTTAATACGTGTCGTACAGTACGTGGAATGGGGGATGGTGGGATTGTAGTAGTAGGGGGGGAATTAAATGGTCATGTACGTAAAGCAGCTCAGAGATATGAAGGAATTCATGGGGGATCTGGATATGGTACAAGAAATGAGGAAGGGGAAAGGATACTTGAGTTTGGAGAGGCAATGAACATGATTGTGTGCAACACACATTTTAGGAAAAGAGGGAATAGGTTGATTACATACTGTTAAGAAGTGAGATTTGCCAGCTAGGTGCTCGAGAAGCTTCTTGGCCTTTCGCGTACGGTAGTTCCGGTATTGGTACGAGTCAGAGTTGCCAGTTTGCCTGCTGTTTGTGAGTGTAGTTATTTCGTAAGTTATGCATTAATTTTTCTGCTATTTTTCTTTAGAATGTTTTATTTAAGTGATTGCTTCTTAAATTATGTAATTTAAGTTCGTATGGTAAATGATTTAGAGTGTTATATAATGTAGAAAAACTCTAGCATGTTTTGATGTCTCCTAGTTGGTAACTGTTGTTGCTAGGGGCTGATATGCAAGACCAGCAGGTTCCAGAATTGTGGAGTAGATGATTCTCGAACAATGCAAGTTTATATAAGGATGGCTAAGAGACTAGAACAAGTTCAGTTGGTTTTCAGTTCATTTTGAGTGAAGTTCAGTCGGTTTTGGTTCAGTTTGAGGGTAGTGCTGTTAATGAAGTTTGTGAAGTGTAAATACTGCCAGTGAAGATTATTTTCGGCACTTGTGAAAACAGCGTTGTCAAGCATTAAGTGTAATAACTGTGAAGTGTTGTTAAACAGAAAGTGTAATTGCAATCAGTAAAGTGGCGGTAGCTCAGTCGGTAGAGAGGTGGCTTGCAGTCCTACCGGACCCAGGTTCAAATCCCCGCTGGGGCAGGGAACAGTTTAAGGATTTGAATTTAATAAAAACAGACTTTACTGATCTACCAGAAGACCCGCCGACATGTCGTAAAAATACCCTCGCTAATACCAATACACCAGTCCTGTATGAGACAGCCCTAGCATGTATTCAATATGGACGGTGGGTTTTAGCGCCGAAAGTGGTGACATGTAGAGGTGTATGGTACGTAGGAGGACTACTGGGCCTTGGGAGCAGGCTGTGAAGCCTATGCTCAGAGTCGGACACATTAAAAAAAAAAAAAAAAAGCTCCAGTGCTTGTGAGAATAGTGAAGAGAAGTTGGAAAGCATTAAGTGGAATTATTTGGAAAACAAAGATAGTGAACTTTAAGGAGCCAGTGTTTATTTTCGCCTCAGCTGATCTTGTGTACTGTACACTTTAAGGCCGACCATAGGAAGAACAACTCACTTGGCAACGTCCTTCCTAAACTGGACTACTGCTGTTGGAGCCTATAGCAGTGTGGGGTGCGGATGTAACACTGGTGTCAGGAGTGGGATAATTTCACTGCTGCAGTGAGGCTAGCCTTCGACATGGAAACAGAAGGTGTGAAGACAAGGTCTCGAGCTGGGCAGTAGGAGGAAATTTCCCTGGTGACAATCGTAGAACTAATACAGGCACAGAATGAAGGACAGAAAAAACTCCAAGCACAATTACAGGCCCAAAGTGAAGGACAGAACGAGCTCAGGAAAGAATTCAAAGAGCAATTACAAGCACAAAGTGTCCAGTTGCAAGCACAGAGTGAACAACTAGAGGCACAACGTGAAGAATAAAAAGAACGATATGAACAACTTCAAGAGGCATTACAGGAATAACAGAGGGAAATACAACTGAGGCTGCAAGAACAGTTGGATGCATTCATGAGAGAAATGAAGAACAGCAACAGCTTAAGGAGGAAGTAGATGCTAAGGTAGAGCAACAGAAGTATGAGGTAAGCAATAATGTGATGGAGTGTAAACAGCATGTAGAAGGCAAGTTGAAGACAATTAGTGAGGAAATAGTGATGGAGTGCAAACAGCCTGTGGACAACCAACTGAAGATAAGTGAGGGAATAGTGATTGAGTGCAGACAGCATGTAGATAACCAGTTGAAGCATGTAGTTGACCATGTGCAGATAATCAGTGAGAAAATTGAGGCTGTAGAGAAATATTTCTCTGCTGAGCCTCAGGTTAGTGTACAGGGGACATATGAATGGAAAGGATGGTGTATGGTGAATCTTGATGGATCCCAGGCATCTAAAGGTAGCATTACAGGGTTGAATAATCAGAATGCAGAAGTTTTAAGTCCTGGCCTTAATGATGATGCCCGTTTTTAGGCCCCAAACCAGTGAAGTGCATGGCTGTAATGGGGATTCATTTAAGAAGAAACCTCAGGAATTTGATGGTAGAGTATATCGGGAAGCTTATCGTGCACAGTTTGAGTTACCTGGGGGGCAGAATGGTTGGGATGATAAGAAAATGCTGCAGAAGACCCACCACCAAAGAAATGCAGGAGAACCTTGATGAATAGTGTACAAGAAAACAGAAGAATGGATGGCAAGGAGTGTAGTAGGAATGGGAATCATAGGAGAAATGCCACCATACTGTTGTGACAGGGTCAGCATCAGATGAAGACCTGAAGAGGAAGCAGATGGAGGATGCAGAATTACAACCAGTGCTACAGTGGCTGGAGTGGAGTTCAGTGCGACCATCTTGGGAAGAAGTTTCCAGGTTAAGCCCTGTGACCAAGAGCTGCTGGAGTCAGTGGGACCTTCTTCATTGCAACGGACTACTGGAGCATCAGTGGAAGACAGCCGATGGCCTCAGCAGCTATTGGCAACTGGTGGTTCCGAAGATGATGAGGTCCAAGATCTTGGATGAGTCCTATAACCAGATCACTAGTGGGCATCTGGGAGTGAAGAAAACTCTAAATCGATTGCAACACAGGTTCTACTGGATTGACATGCGTCAGGATGTTGAAGAATGGTGTCGGGCCTGTGATGTGTGTTGTGCCAAGAAGGGACCCAAGAAGCTTGGTTGCGCCCCTCTCCAGCTGTACCAAGTGGGTGCACCAATGGAAAGAATCGTGGTGGACATTACTGGGCCTTGCCACTCACTGAGAGAGGAAACCGGTATATATGTGTTACCATGGACTACTTCACAAAGTGGCCAGAAGCTTATGCTATCCCTGATCAAGAGGCTGTGAATGTTGCTCAGGTGTTGGTTGATCAGTTTTTCTGTCGTTTTGGGATGCCACAAGAGCTACATTCGGACCAGGGTAGAGACTTTCAGTCTGCTGTGTTCTGTAAGTGCTGTAAGTTATTGGGGATCAAGAAGACCAGGATGACCCCACTAAGGCCACAGTCAGATGGGATGGTGGAGAAATTCAATTGGACCCTGGGACAGAAATTGGCCAAGTACTGGGTAGATGGACAAACAGAATGGGACCAGAAAATACCTGCGTTGCTGATGGCATATCGGTCTGCATCCCATGAGTCTACTGGCTACACACCTGCAAAACTGATGTTGGACCACGATTTACGTTTACCCGTCGACTTGTTAATGGAATGACCACCTGGTGAAGAGCTGCCTACAGACACCACCAGCTATGTGGAGCACCTTCAGGAAAGGCTGGTTGAGGTACATCATCAAGTGCAAGAAGCCCTCAAGTTTTCAGAAGTGATTAAGTGCAAGTATGATGCCAAGGCAAGTGAAGTGAGCTTCAAGTATGGTGACCAAGTCTGGTTATACAATCCTCAGTGTAAGAAGGGACAGTCACCGAAGCTGCAGAGCCTGTGGGATGGGCCTTACACCATGTTGGACCGCCTATCAGACATAACATATCGGACTGGGGGAGGCAGGAAGTCTCGCCCAAAGGTGGTAAACGTGAATCGTCTGTGGCGGTACCATGGGCCAGGAATTGTGCTCACCCGTGGCCGAGGATGTTGAGGAGGACCAAGGAGCTGAAGTGCAAGAGGATGGTGATAGTTTCCCGAGGGAATAAGTGAATCAGGAGGAGGACCAAGACCTTCCAGAAGGAGTGGACTGTGTGGAGAAGCAAGAACGTCGTTGGAAGTGGCACAGAAGACCTGATAAGTTGAAGGATTATTTTGTACATAGATGTTTCATTAGGATTAAGGTTTATGTTTGTATATATTGTGTAGCTTTGTCGGGACGACAAAGAACTAGGGAGAGGGTAGTGTTAAGAAGCAAGATTTGCCAGCTAGGTGCTCGAGAAGCTTCTCGGTGTTTCGTGTAGGTGGCTGCATTTATGAAAAAAAAACACCTTACCCTAAAAAAATTGCTACAAAAGGTTTCTCAACTGTTTATTGTAGTATCAAGTGTGCTTAATAACATATCAAAAGTCTACCACAGTCTGACCACGAGAAAGGTCTAATTTTCAAGATGGTGTCGAGTAGCCTCCAAATCCTAAAAATGTCCATTATTCCTTCATAATTCATCCTAGAAAGGTAATTTTGAAGTATAACCCCATGTTTTGAGGATTTAGGAATCAAATTAGCATATTTAAATAATAGTAAAGTGATTACATAGTTACAAAATCCAAGATGGCGAACCAATAATGGCCACTAAACTATGAAAATACCCATTACTCCTTCATTATTCATCCTACATATATGATTTCGATGTATAACCCTATGTTTTTGGGATCTAGGAATCCAATTAGCATATTTAAATAATAGTAAAGTTATTACATAATTACCAAATCCAAGATGGCAAATCAATATGGCTGCCAAACTATTAATATGCCCATAACTCCTCGATTATTCATCCTAAACAAGTAATTTCGGCGCACAGTATCAGATTGCCTGCCAATATTTGCCGCTGCTGGGCACTACAACTATCTGAAATCTGCATATTTCTATGTCCAAGAAATGTGCCAACTCGAGGCTAGACATCCTGATGTATATGAAAAATTTCCTAGGGGTTTCCATGTGATCCGCCGCAGCAACCAGTGCTGGGCAGGCCTTAGCTCTGACCTTGTGATCGGGCAGACACTGATGCGGTCCTTAAAGAGCAGTGGAGGCTTGACTCATGGAAGTGAAATGACTGAAGAAATGTGCGCATTATGGACCATGTCCATACCCATCACATCTGAGTACAACAATGCCATGCAGGAATTCAATGACCTCACCTACACGACCAGCGAGCAACATCGAGAATCAACAGAAGCAAGGATGAAACGAGATCACTCTGACCTGGAAAAGATCAAAGAAAAACTATCCACATGCACGCCATTTTCTCCAGACCCATCTCTGAGAAACATCATTACTGGTTTAGTTGCCAAAGAGGATGTGAATGTGCATGAATTTGAGACTGTTGGGAATGAAATTATTGAAAATATGGTTGGAAAACCTGTTTTTGGGATCTCATTCAAACGGAAAGACCGGGCAAAAACCCTTGCAGATGAGTCCACCATCAAATTTGCCCAAGGCCGAACCACTGATCCTGCTCTGCTGTTCCAAAGAGTTCTGGTTTTGTCAAAAACCCGAGACCTTTCACTGGAAGAAGTAATGAGCTATGAGCTCAGCCCATTCCCTACAGCCCTGTTTGAAGCCAAAGAAATCTTTCGTAAAGCTGACAAGCCCCAACTAGCACATGCAGTTGCTGAGTATTCATGCAAGAATTCAAAAGTAGCTGTCATGGATTCTGTGCCACTAACTGAACTTTATGTCCTTGACGGTGGCTCCCTGGTTCATCGCTTGCCATGGAAAAAGGGTGACAGTTATGGTGCCATTGCACGCATGGATGCTGACTTTACCACACGCCATTAAGGAAAAGCAACCGTAGTTTTTGATGGCTATAGTGAAGGTCCTTCCATCAAAGACAATACGCATCAGCGACGTGGGCAAAACACCCACCCAATCATCAGCTTCAATGCAAAAACTGAATTTGTGGGAAGAAAGGATGATTTCCTTTCCAGATCTTGCAACAAACAGGGACTTATTGATCTTGTAACTGAGGAACTAAAGAAGAAGGGCTGGAATGTTATCAATGCCTTAGGGGATGCAGACATGGAGATTGTCAAGGCTGTAGTCAGGGCATCACAACATCAGCCCACGACCCTAATAGGGGAGGATACAGACCTGCTCATTCTTCTCCTCTATTGTGCTGAAGCAAACAATAGGGGACTCTATTTTCGTTCGGACAAGTCCACAGTTCCCAAGGTGTACAATATTAGTGAAACAAATCCTGGGTAATGATATGTGTTCTCAGTTGCTGTTTATCCACGCCTTCACAGGATGTGACACAACTTCCCGCATTTTCAGTGTTGGCAAAAAGTCAGCATTTCAGAAACATGTGAATGGTGAATCGACCATTCATACTTGTGCGAATGCATTTCTGCTCCCAAATCAAGCAAACAGTGTCATAGAGGACCTTGGGAGCAAGGCGATGGCAGTTCTGTTTGGTGGCAAGAGTACTGATTCACTTGCCTCTTTGCACTACAATCTTTTGATCAAGAAAATTGTCTCTGCCAAGTCATTTGTTACCCCAGAACGTCTTCCTCCTACCAAGTTCTCGACAAAATATCATAGCTTTAGAGTGTATTACCAGATCATGGTGTGGACTGGAAAGGAGAGTGACATGCATGCAGTGCATTGGGGATGGAAACTGGAGAACAATCAGTTTGTGCCAGTTATGACGAAGAAAACTGCTGTGCCAGAAAGCCTCCTACAGATGGTCCACTGTAATTGTAAAACTGCCTGCCGAACACATGGTAGTTGCAGAGGAGATGGACTACCATGCACACCCGCTTGTGGACAATGTCAAATCGAAAACTGTGAGAACCCACATAATCAACCATCGCAGGAGGAAGAATGTGACTCTGACTATTTGTAAACCTGGTTCAGATCAAAGGCATATTTCAGAAATATATATCATGAGATTTGTAATAACTTTTTACCAATAATCAGTACATTATGTTAAATATGCTAACTAGGTTTCTAGATGCCCAAAACAAGGGGTCAGGCACCAGAATAACCTGTTTAGGCTGAACAATGATGGAGCAATTGGCATTTTTATAGTTTGGCGGGCATATTGGTCTGCCATCTTGGATTTTGTAATTTTGTAATCACTTCGCTATTATTTAAACATGCTCAATAGATTCCTAGATCCCTAAAACATGGGGTTAGACAATGAAATTACTTGTCTAGGATGAATAATGAAGGAGTAATGGACATTTTCATAGTTTGGTAGCTATATTGGTCCTCCAACTTAGATTATGTAAGTATATAACCAGTGTCTCAGTTACACAGAGAGTAGGCCAGCATGCTCTCCAGTACAAATTTCTCTAATTATCTACACCAAACTACATGCACAGTACACACTACACTTCCTTTTCCAAAATTCAAAAAATTATGGCATCTCATCACCAAGCCTCGCAGTCCCCAGGGGGGGGGGAAATAAATGCCCCCACCATCCGCCCCTCTCCCGGTGACGACTTGAGGTGCCTGGAACCACTGTCTGACTCTCTTCTTCTTCATTTCTGCAACATTCGCGGTCTTTCCTCTAACTTTCGCTCTGTTGAGCACCACCTCTCGTCCTCTAAACCTCACCTTCTTTTTCTAACTGAGACTCAACTGTCTGAGGCAACTGACAGCAAACCCTTTTCTGTATCCTCCTACCTTCTCTATACTCATTTCAAAGCCAAAGATGGCTGTTGTGTATATATATATGCAACGACTTATCTTGCTCTCGTGTTCCTGAACTCGATTCTTCTGAATTCTCTAAACTCTGGCTTTGGCTTTCCTGTAATTCTCTGACTAAATATATCTGTGCTGTTTACTTATCCCCTAATTCTACTGACTATCAAAAATTCTTCAACTATCTTACTTCTACGATGGAACACATTCTATCCATTTCTCCTTTCTCTGAAATTTCCATTCTAGGAGATTTCAATGTTCACCACCACCTTTGGCTCTCCTCTCCTTTCACTGATCCACCTGGTGAACAAGCCTACATCTTTTCTATCCTTAATGACCTAGAGCAGCTTGTACAGCACCCTACCCGTATCCCTGACCGCCTTGGAGAGAGCTCCAACATACTTGACCTCTTCCTCACAACTACTCCTTCTGCTTACTCTGTTAATCTTTTCTCTCCGTTGGGGTCCTCCGATCACAACCTTATCACCTTAACCCGCCCCATCCAGACCACTTTTTCACCACTGGTACTCCCCAATCCCGACCATTTTTGGACCCCAATTTTCTTTGCTCAAACTTTCGCTTTTGGTCAGAAACAATGGTCAATCACCAAGGAAGTGTTCACCGGGGTCCATAAGTGGCCTAAACAGGTATACCTTCATTACACCTGGTACCGTGCTCTGTGGAGGTGGTCTGTGGCTCTCACCTTTTCTATGGTATTATAAGTCTGGGAAACCAATAAAAGTTAGTAGATATTTATTTATTACAAACAAAAAAACATGTGATACAAGAATAAATTGGATTTTATACAAAAATAGAGGTGAAATAAGCATTGGTCCATCGGGCAAACCGAGCGAAATCAGCCAAACTGTTCACTGATGAATCGCTAACATTGCTGATTCATCATACATATCATTTTTTCTACTTACATAATACATCTCCAATAACATCATACCATTTTACATTTTATAGAACTGTTTTTACGTATTCACAGGCCTTTTGATAACATTTAGTGTAATCTATCTAGCTATCTATCTATAGCCCGACGCCCTAATCCCGCAAAGGGTGGCCGCAGACAAAACGCCTCCAAGTCACTCTGTCACCCACCATTTGACTCCCCTCCCCCCAACTCACCCCCCCCCTCCCTCATATACCTCTCAACTCCATCCCTCCACCTCATCCTCGGTCTACCCCTCCCTCTCCCTCCCTCCACCTCACCTACATACACCCTCTTAGTCAGTCTTTCATTCTCCATTCTCTCCACATGTCCAAACCACCTCAGTGTATTTCTCCTAATCTTTTCAACCACATCCACATCTACCCCACAACGTTCCTTCACTTCTTCATTCGTCAACCTGTCACTCCACATGCTCCTCTCAAGTAACTCATTTCCACTGCTCTCACTCTTGACTTGTTCCCCTCTTGCAAGGTCCACGCCTCGCTTCCATACATCAGGGTAGGGATCACAGTACCATCATGCAGTGACTTCTTAACTTCCATACTCACCTCCCTATTTCTCATCACTGCTTTCAGTGTACCAACAACCTTTCTTCCCTGCTGTACCCTTTCACGTACTTCATCCCCCAAAGTTCCATCCATACTCATCACACTACCCAAGTACTTGAATGCACTCACATTCTCCATATCCTCACCATCCAACTTCACTGCAAACTCTATGACTTCATTCCTCTCAAACACCATAACTTTACTTTTGTTTACATTAACTTTCAGCTTCCTCCTCCTACACACTGTCCCAAATTCATTCACCAAACCTTGCAACTCCCATTCATCTTCACTCAACAATACTGTATCATCAGCAAACAGCAACACCGGAAGCTTCCAAATCTCACCCTCATTCATTAGGGCCACCCCCACATCCACTGCCCTACCTTGCACCTCCTTTACAACCCCATCCATATATATATATATATATATATATATATTAAACAGCTATTTAGTGTAATGTTAGCGCATATTTACGTAGTGAGTGAACTCGCTGTGACTGTTGTTTCAACTCGCATTGTGTTTTTTCAACTTACATAATACTTTCCTAATAACATTATACACTTTTCCACTTTAGAGAACTGTTTTGAGATAGTTTCAGGCCTTACGATAATATTTAGCGTAATAATAGCGCATAATAACACAGCGGGTGAAGTCGCTATAACTATTATTTCAACTTACAACCTATTTTTGTACTTATATAATACTTCTCCACTAACATTACACATGTTTCCACTTTATATTATTGCTATCACGTAATTGGAGACCTTACTATTCTACTGAGCATCATATTATCGCATATTTACACAGTGAGTGTTATCGTGATATCATTTGTTTCAGCTTACACTATTATTCAACTTATAAATTACTTTCGTACTAACATTACACCCTTTTCCACTTTATATTATTGCTATCACATATTTACAGACCAGACTGTTCTACTGAGCGTAATATTTTCGCAGATTTACACAGTGGGTGTAGTTTTGATATCACTTCTTTCAACTTACACTATTTCTCAACTTATACATTACTTTCCTGCTAACATTACACCCGTTTCAACTTTATATAAAACTTATCACATACTGACTGGCCTTACCATTTTACTAAGCGTCATATCGCCATCCCACACAGTTTCAGTAGTGTAGGAAGTTATGATACTCTTTGAAACAGGGCTGAAGGCACAACACAACGTTGCACTCTGCACGCTCGTACCTTGTGTCTTGTCTCTGAGTGGCTGGTCTGACTGTCAAGTGCTTGCATACGTGGCAGCGGCGCTGGGGTTTACGACAGTTTGGTTGGGAAGGGATTGTGCTATAGTGGCGTCCTGCGAGGTGTAGGGGAGTCTGGGCAGCCATGGGGGTGCGTTTGCGGTGTGTGAGCTTGTCCTGTGCGTACCTGGCGATAATTTCACGTGACAGCTCCCTCACAAACCCCTCAAAGGTCTCAGAGACTCCCGTTGTCATGGCATGGAGGTAGTGTGCATTGAGGACCGTGATGTCGAGCAAGTGGAAAAAGAGCTTTTTGTACCACTACATCTTGGTCCTGGCACAGTCCACACTGGAAATCATGGAGTCTGACTGATCCACTTGCCTCATGTTCAGATTATAGTCAAGTACAGACTCAGGTTTCCAGACATTGCGCCTCCTCTCGCTACGGTGATCAACGGAGTCTGTGCGGTGCATCAGGGGGCTGTGTACAGTCGATAGGAGGCAAACTTCCCTGTTGTGGTTCCACAGGGTGGCAAGGATGTTATTTGCCTGGAAGAAAACCACCTCATTCTTGTCAAGTTTCCTCCCTATCTTGACCATATGGCGACGGTTTCTCTTTACTGTACCACAGACTCCGGTGTCGTGTTGGTGGAGGAACTGAGCGAGAAGTGGGCTAGTGTACCAGTTGTCCAGGTACAACACATGACCACGATGAAGGTACTCCTCTATCATTGTCTTCACCACGGCCCCTGAGAGTCCAATACTATGATCTTCTGTTATGTCTGTCTGTGTGCCCGTGTACAAGACTATGTCTTGCACATAACCAGTCTTACAGTCACACATAACAAAGATCTTGAACCCGAAACGGTGTCTCTTGCTAGGTATGTACTGGCGAAAGGAAATATTGCCTCTCCACAACACAAGACTCTCGTCTATGACGAGGTCTCTGTAAGGATAAAATGAGGAGTGGAGCATTTCCCGCAGGTGATCAAATACCAGCCTAATTCTCCTCATTTTATCAGTGTTATTTGCATTAGCTGGATCTTCTGTATCAAAAAAGTGGAGGCGGCCGAGAATCTGCTGAAATCTATTACAACTCATGACCTTTCCAAAGAAAGGAGTGATGGTCATTGGGTCAGTGGTCCAGTATGCCAGTATTTGATTTTTCCTGACAACACCCATCAAGAGAACCAGGGCAAAAAATAAAAACATCTCAGAAATTGTTACAGGATAGTCATATTGCTGGGAGTGCCTGCTAGTTGTACCCAGACGTTCAGTTTCTTGGTGCTGTGTTCTTGAAAAGAGGTTTGTCTGCTCCACTATGTGCCCCACAAACGCCTCCCCAAAGAACAGGTGGAAGAAATCCACCCTAGTGGAACCCGCATGCACACCTGGAGCTGTGCAACCAGACTGCCATTCCTCTGTGAAAGGGTGAATGATGGGAGTAAAATTACTCCCATCTTCCCAGTTCCATGAGACACTACCATCTCCAGTCTCGTCCCCATCGTCGTCTTCATCAGGTTCGGGAGGTGAGGGTGGTGGGGGAGGTAGGGTAGGTGGGCGAATCGAAAATCTTGCGCGAATTTTGAAAATTGTGAAAATTATGGACCTTGCAATTGCAGCGCGTTAATGTACGTCGACGGAATTGGCAGTGACAAAACGTGAGGACGTTAACCCTTACACTGCGGGCATGTTTACCAATGTTTTGCGTGTCCCGCGGGGTTATTCGGGCTCCGACAGACTCTCAAAAAATATTTGTCAAAAATCAGTTATTAGTCCTAGAATACTAAAATTAAATATGCTTATGGCACATACGTTCAGCTTTCTCCTGGAATGTTTGTTGAGCCTTCGTCGGTTACCGTAGGACTTGTGAAGACCTCTGAAGTTGGGTAATGAAGTCTCCACTTTACACTTCCCGACAACCTGTAATATGATTACCACAGCCAGATATTAACACTCTATGATAATAAAGTAGTTTGGGATCCATACTCCAAAAAAAAAAACACTGTGAAAGCAATGAAAATTACGAGCACGTATGACCTTCGCACTTGCGCTAGTTCGCTCTTGGTACTCTGTCATTTATTATTCATAAAACCCCTCACACTTTATATTTCTATTACTATATCACACTTATATATATCTGGAGTTTTTCTCCATAAGTTTCCTTCAGTAGTATTAGTTTATTGTCACTGAAGTCATTCAATTTTTCATTCAGGAAAATACTTAGAGAGCTACGGATTCACTTTCACTGTTATAACATAAAGTATTTGTACTCATATTCTTATATTACTAATTGCTTACATTACTACTTACATTTTCTATTGTATTTTCAATATTTAACCTTCTATTTCACTTACACTATGTTAGTCACTGTCACTTTCAGTAAGATAAAACCATAATACACTGTTCAATCATATGTATTGAACATCCATTGCTTTCACTTGCTATTTACACATTATTTACACATTATTTGCACATTATTTACACATTATTTCCACATTACTCTCCTTTCTCACTTGCATTTTTAGAACTGCTTCTGGCTGTGGTAATCAAAGAAGCAGGTAACACAGAGGGGAACCTGGCACTCAGCGCACTGCCAAGAGGTGCATTTGTGCTCAGGTGTGCCTCGGGTGGTATGTGCACACACCTGACACCTGCGGATCGCAGCCTTCCTTTTGCCTATGACAGGCATTAGCACCAGTCTGTGCCGATCCATATACGCCCTCTGCTCAAGTAGGTCGGGAAGTGTTACTGGATGGTGCCTTGGAGTTGCTGCTGTCACCTTACCATATCTTTCCAGCAGCTGCTGAACACAAGTCCTGGCGAACAACCTCAGGGAGAAGGACTTGAGTGGCTTGACCTTCTTCTTGTACAGGATGAAGGCGTTCAGCATCGTCATATCTATGAGATGCAGAAAAACTTTTCTGTACCACCTAGTATTCTTCCTGAGGCAGTCAATCTCACCAATCATCATGTCAGACTTGTCCACCAGCCGCATGTTGATATTGTAGTCTAACACAGCATCAGGTTTTATCACAGGTTCGCCTGTCCTACGGTCGACTTTCCCACTGTCCGTCGTTTCCCCCTTATGTACGGTGGTGAGCATGTGCACGACCCTCTTGTCATGCCACCGTATTGCCAGCATCTTCTCAGACTTGTGTAGGTGCACATCTCCCCATTGCGAGGTTCCTGCCTCTGTGAATTTAGGGAAGTGGGCACGATTACTTTTGACAGTGCCGCAGGAGCCAATGCCGTGCTCTGAAAGGTATTTGGCAAGTTTCGGTGCTGTATAATAGTTGTCTGTATACAGCACATGATTCTCACCTAAATACTTTTCAAGGAGCACTTTCACTACATAGCCTGAGAAGCCAAGGGAGTGTGTTTTATCCAGATCGACAGTGCTGGCTGAATAAATGACGAAGTCAAGGATGTACCCCGTCTTACAGTCGCACAGTACAAAGAACTTGATTCCAAAGCGATGGCGTTTGCTTGGAATGTACTGTACAAACCGAAGACGTCCTCTGAACATAACCAAGGATTCGTCAATGACAACCTTCTGAAAGGGGTGGAAGAATGACATAAACTTATCCTTTATTCTGCTCAGAATCTCCCGGATCTTACAGAGTGGGTCGGTTTGGGAAGGGACATCGTTGTCGGCAAAGTGCAGGTTTCCCATGATGTTCCAGAAGCGATCTCTGGCCATGTACTTATTGAAGGTGGGTGAGGGTAGTAAGGGGTCCATGGACCAGTATTCTTCCAACTCATGCTTCTTTGAGTGTGGGATGAGAAGCATGAGGGCAAAGAACACATACAGCTCCTGCACTCCCAGCATGGAACACTGTTGCATCTTGGCTGCACCTGTACCACTTGCAGCACGTTGTGATTCATACCTGTTGGTCTCATCACATATGTGCTGCATGATTTCGTCATCTAGGAAGGCCAAAGGGAAGTCCACACACTCAGCATTATCGTCAAGAGTGAAGGCAGGCTGTACTCCTGAGGAACTCTCATCAAAAACTAAATGTTCTTGCACAAAATTGGACCCTTCCGTCCACGCAAAGGCATCCAGGATTCCTTGTCGTGGTGGTGTAGGGTGGGTGAGGGTGGTGGGTGGCTGTGAGGCAGATTTACCCCGTTCAAGGTCACTCGCACTGACCCTGAGTTGCCGTACAGCACTAGCAGCCCTTACTCTAGTACCAACTCTACTTTTACTGGTCCGGGATTTACCTCTTCCTCTATGGCCTGCCTTCACTGTTGATGCTGGTGGTGACTCCGACGACGAAGACTCCGGAGATAATTCAGCAGATGAAGAGGAAGAAATGAGTGAAGTGGGGCTTGGGGAACGGGGAGGTGAATCAACTCGGGACTCATGGCGGGCTGGGTCATGCAGGGCCATTGTTCTGGGGCTAACACGCCGCCTTTTCACTCCCTTCCCAAAATTCCTTCCCTTGCTGCACTAACGGCTCCTTTCCCTTGGAGCTAGGGATAACTTCCGACACTGAAGCACTCGTACTATGGTCCTTTCGCAGCAAGAAGTACATTCAGGGTGTGGCAGAAGTTGGAATTTCCCCGAGTGCGACGTTGCCAATTTGATCACCAATTATCAGATTATCACTTTGTCTCCCTACCTACCCCCATCCCACCTGTTTCTCTCTCTCTCTCTCTCTCTCTCTCTCTCTCTCTCTCTCTCTATATATATATATATATATATATATATATATATATATATATATATATATATGTGTGTATATATATATATATATATATATTGTATATATTTATTATTTATTTTCAACTTTTTTTCCACATCACCTATGAGGTAAAAGTCTAGGCGTGTTTTATTTTTAAAAGGTTTCCCCTGTAGGCCTAATCCTCTCTCTGACCCTTGGTCCCTTGCCAACCTCGGCATGGCAACATGGGATAAAAGCGCTGCCACGTGTCATAGAATTCATTCAAATCGTTGTTATAATTCTAAAAAGTGATACTCAATGTACTATATAGCTTCCTTTACTATATACAGAATATCAAAAACAATTTCAAATAGTACATAGATGGGAAATAAGAGAGAGAGAGGCATGTACTATGGTTGATTTGGCAGTATTGCTAGAGGTGATTCACCAGGTGGGCCCCACCCTGAACGGACTTCTTGCGGTGAAAGGACCATAGCACTTTCTGGCACGATTTCCTCACCCGGCTCATCATACGATTCACCCGAAGGGTCAAAATCACTATCCATCATCACCATAGACAATTCAGCTAGTTCACATTCCACTGCAGAGTTACTTATTCCTTTCCTGCTTCCCTCACGACTTTTTCTGGGTGTAGAGGTCACGGGGCCCTTTGCAATGGGCACAGAAGTGGCAGAAATGGCGGGGCGCGAGTGCGACATGTTTTGACCACAGCGGAGGACAAAGAACTAAATGCCGCGGCTTATCTGAGAAGGCAAGGGTTGACAATGACATTGAGGATGACAGCTGCTAACTTACATGCTAATAAATTATTGGTAGAAAATCTTGACAATACATAAAGAAATAGGTAGTTCCAGGTGAATGTAAATGTCACTTAGGCTTCTCCCTTCCTTTCTGATATATATTTTTATTACAGACATAGATTACAAGGCATAATTCAAAGGGGAAATTACCGTGGCAATGAAGCAAATGAATGCATGTGAGGTGTTGTCAGGTGATAATTAGCCAATTCCTGGTGTATACCACTATCACTTACCTTATTTTTTTTTTGGTATATTTTCTATAAGTATAGGGCATAGGGCTTATTTCAATGGATGAAATCTGTGGAAAAATCCGGGGGAGATTTGCTTAGTGCAGCGCGGCCTGGGAGGTGAGAGGACAGGGTAATGGAGGGCAGGTAGGGAGGGGAGTCAGGAAGGGGGGAAAATCACTAAAATGTCAACAATGGATGGGAGTACAGATGAGATTTGGAGTGCTGACTAGTGTTGGACATTGGCAGTACTGATAGATGATACAAGCCACCACTTGAAAGCCCGGGATAATTCAAAATAACACAGAATCACAAAAGTGACGCCCCGCGGTATGATCCATTGCGTCCGAGCGTCACGAAAGTGACGCCCTGCGGTTAAGGGGTTAAAGAACGTCGTCGGGACGCCGCTGGTTAACCTGTCCTATCACTCCGGTACGGCTTGTGGACCCTCCAGGGAAATGTCATCTGTGGCATTTTGGAGCCATGGACTGGGAGGCCCTCAGGCAGTACTTCTTTGATTTTCCCTGGAATGATTATTGTTTCCATGGCCGTGAGCCATCTGAGTGTGCCTTGCGCATTACGGAGGTTATTCTCTCAGTCATGGAAGCATACATTCCTTTCTCATATCCTTTGACTAATGCAAGAAAGCCTTGGTTTAATCACGCTTGTTCTAATGCTGTCCGTAACAAGGAGAGGGCCTACAAAAGGTACCGGAGCCAACCCACCCCTGAATCACATCATCTTTACGTTTCTACCCGGAATCGTGCTAAGTCTGCTCTTCGCTCTGTTAAAAATAATTTCATCCATACTAAATGCTCTCAACTCTCCAACTCGAATTCTTCCCGCTCCTTCTGGCACCTTGCCAAAAACCTTTCTAACAACTTTACCTCATCATCCTTCCCTCCTCTTTTCTACTCTGATGGTTCTGTAGCTATTTCTTCTACTGATAAAGCAGATCCCTTCCACAGACTTTCTCCTCCAATTTCACCTTAAACGATTCCGGTGCTGTTCCTCCATCACTTCCCCCCTCTGACTTCCTCATGGCTGACATTAAAATTTCTTCAGCTGATGTATTTTCTGCCATCACTGGCCTCAGTACTAACAAGGCATATGGGCCTGATGAGGTCCCTCCTGTTGTTCTCAAGAACTGTGCTTCTGTGCTTACACCCTGCCTAGGCAAACTCTTTCGCCTTTGTCTGTCAACTTGTACCTTTCCTTCTTGCTGGAAGTTTGCTCTCATTCAGCCAGTCCTAAAGAAGGGTGACTACTCCCAACCCTCCAACTATCGTCCAATTGTTTTAACGTCCTGTATTTCAAAAGTTTTCGAGCCAGTTCTCAATAGAAAAATTTTGAGGCATCTTTCCTATGACAACCTTCTTTCCGATCGTCAGTATGGGTTCCGTCAGGGATGCTCCACTGGCGATCTTCTCACCTACCTTTCAGACTCCTGGTCATCCTCCTTTCGGGATTTTGGCGAAAGCTTTGCCATTGCACTTGACATCTCAAAGGCTTTCGATCGAGTCTGGCATAAATCTTTAATTTCCAAACTGTCCTCCTACGGTTTCTATCCTTCTATCTGTGCCTTCATCGCTAGCTTCCTTTCTGGTCGTTCTATAGCCGCTGTTGTAGATGGCCATTGTCTTCTCCTAGATCTATCAACAGTGGTGTTCCTCAGGGCTCTGTCCTATCACCAACTCTCTTCCTTTTATTCATCAATGATCTTCTAAGCTGTACATCTAACCCTATCCACTCATACGCTGATGACTCCACCCTTCACCTTTCCATTCGGTTCCCGCAACGCCCATCTCAACAGTTACTTAAACAAACAAGGGATGAGGCTATGGCACACCTAATGTCTGACATGGCTCATATCTCTGACTGGGGTAAAAATAATATGGTTGTTTTTAATGCATCTAAGACTCAGTTCTTACACCTATCAACCCGACAAAATCTTCCACAGGTATACCCACTAATGTTTAATAATATTCAGCTTAATCCTGCATCATCCTTGAACATGCTTGGGGCTTCATTTACTCGGGACTTATCTTGGAAAGATCATATTACATCTCTTGTAAAATCTGCTTCCAAGAGATTGGGTGTGCTAAGCCGACTCCGCTCTTTCTTTACCCCTGCACAATTGTTGACTCTATACAGGGGTTTTATCCGCCCCTGTGTGGAGTACAACTCTCATGTGTGGGGAGGCTCCCCACATACAGCTCTTCTCAATAGGGTGGAGTCAAAGGCTTTTCGTCTCATTAACTCTCCTCCTCTTACTGACTCCCTTCAACCTCTGTCTCTTCGCCGCACTGTTGCATCTTTATCTCTTTTCTATCGCTACTTCAATGGTCACTGCTCCTCTGAACTGTCTGCTTGCATTCCTCCACCTCTACGACTGGTGCATAGCACCCGTCTAGCAGCAAACTCTCATCCCTTTTCTGTCCAACTCTCTAATGCAAGAGTTAACCGTTACTCCCAGTCTTTCATTTATGCAACAGGTCAACTCTGGAACTGTCTCCCTATGTCTGTATTTCCTGCTGCCTATGATCTCCAGTCTTTCAAACACATTGTGTCCAGGCATCTCAAAATGATCGGATCTTGAATTTGGCTCTCTATTGTATTTTGTTTTTCTCTTGGAGAGAACTGTTACTGCGGGCTCATGGCCTTTGGTGCCTTCTTCCTCGCATAAAAAAAACAACTATAATTTTGATATGCTAACTGAGTTCCATGATCCCCAAAACATGGCGTTATACACCAAAATTACCTGTCTAGGATGAATAATGAAAGAGTAACGGACGTTTTAAGGATTTAGTGGCTAACTTTGACGCCATCTTGAAAATCAGACCTTCCTCATGGTCAAACTGTGGTAGACTTTGAATATGTTATTAAGCACACCTGATACTACAATAAACAGTTAAGAAACCTTTTGTAGCAATTTTTTGGGGGTCAAACCATATTTTCAGCCGACAAACAGTAGTTCCGGTATTGGTACGAGTCAGAGTTGCTAGTTTGCCTGCTGTTTGTGAGTGTAGTTATTTCGTAAGTTATGCATTAATTGTTCTGCTCTTTTTCTTTAAAATGTTTTATTTAAGTGATTGCTTCTTAAATTATGTAATTTAAGTTCGTATGGTAAATGATTTAGAGTGTTATGTAATGTAGAAAAACTCTAGCATGTTTTGATGTCTCCTAGTTGGTAACTGTTGTTGCTAGGGGCTGATATGCAAGACCAGCAGGTTCCAGAATTGTGGAGAAGTAGATGATTCTCGAACAATGCAAGTTTATATAAGGATGGCTAAGAGACTAGAACAAGTTCAGTTGATTTTCAGTTCAGTTTGAGTGAAGTTCAGTCGGTTTTGGTTCAGTTTGAGGGTAGTGCTGTTAGTGAAGTTAGTGGAGTATTGCTGGCAAGCATTATGTGTAATTACTGTCAGTGAAGATTATTTTCGGTACTTGTGAAAACAGTATTGTCAAGCATTAAGTGTAATAACTGTGAAGTGTTGTTAAACAGTATGTGTAATTGCAATCAGTAAAGTGTGTATAGCACCAGTGCTTGCGAGAATAGTGAAGAGAAGTTGGAAAGCATTAAGTGGAATTATTTGGAAAATAGACAGTGAACTTTAAGGACCCAGTGTTTATTTTCGCCTCAGCTGATCTTGTGTTCTGTACATCTTAAGGCTGACCATAGGAAGAACAGCTCACTGGGCAACGTCCTTCCTATACTGGACTACTGCTGTTCGTGCCTGTGGCAGTGTGGGGTGCGGACGTAACAGTACGAGTCTGGGGAAATAGCAACCAAACCGACTATTTCCAGGTCAGGAGGGTTGATAGGAGGTTAGTGAGGAATGTTAAAGTTATATGGATCATGGAGTGTGTGCAACAACACAAATTATTGATATGTGACATGGTGCTTAAGGAGAGGATGATGAAATTGAGGACCTATGCACCTAATAGGAAAACATGGAAGTTGAAAAACCAAGCAGTAAAGGATGCCGTCTATAACGAGATGAGGAAAGTGGTGGCTGAACAGTGAGACGTAGACGGAAGTGTTAATGAACAGTACAGAGCCCTCAAGACCAACGTCTCGAGGGTTACTGATTCAGTATGTGGATGGACAAGAGGTCCACCAAGACATACAGTGACTTGGTGGTTGGATGAGGATGTAGTTAAGGAGAAAAGAAGTGTACCCTGGAATGGAAGAAGTGTGGTAACAAATGGGAATACTTGGCTGCCAAGCGTAGAGGAAGAAAAGAGGTTCACAGGGCGAAGTCACAGAGACTTTTACTTGATAACCTAAATCGTGTGGAAGGGAAGAATATGATATATAAGGTAGCACTTCAGATGTAGAGGGAGAATAGGAATATCATAGGTGAGCAGTGTGTGAAATATGATGAAGGAAGGGTAGTGGTGAACATTGGGAATATTTAAGATGCATGGAAAGAGCATTACAGCCGGTTGTTGAATGAGGAGTTTGACTGGGACAAGGAGGGTTTGGAGCCAACAGATCCAGTGTTTGGCCCTCGGCCTTTGATTGACGTTGCTACTGTGAGCGGGGCAATAGGCAGGATGAGGTGGGGAAGGCAGAAGGTGAGTGTGGGTTGACTGATGAAATGTTGAAGGTCTCAGGAGATATGGATGTGAGGTTAGTCACTGACCTGATAAGTATATATAAGTGTGTTGTCCCAGATGATTGGCTGAAGAGCAGTATTGCAAATGTGTACAAGGGGAAGGGTGATGCCCTGGAAAGAGAAAGTTATGGAAGCATAAAGCTTTTAGACCAGATAATGAAGGTAATGGAGAGAGTTCTAGAAGGTATGATTAAAGAAAGAGTGAATATTGATGAGATGCAGTTTGGGTTTATGCCAGGCAAAGAGACGACTGATGCCATATTCATTGTTTGACAGTTTCAGGAAAAATATATGGGAAAGAAAGGGGAACTATACCTTGTTTTTGTTGATTTGGAAAAGGCCTATGACAGAGTCCCTACAGAGGTGGTGAAGTGGGCAATGAAAAAGCTTGAAATCGATGAGTGGCTGGTTAGGGTACTTATGGTCATGTATGTCTGGTGCTCACACCCAGGTAAAAGTGAATAGAGGTTTAAGTGATGAATTTTCTGTGAATGTTGGTGTGCACCAGGGGTCAGGCTTGAGCCCCTTGTTTATCATGGTACTTGAAGCCCTCTCACGTGACTTCAGAAATGGACTCCTGTGGGAGATGTTGTATGCTGATGATTTGGTGTTGACTGCAGAAAATGAAAGATTTAGAAGGGAAGATTAAGGAAAAGGAGACACAAGGACTTAAGAGTAAATGCAGATAAAACAAAAGTGATGGTAAGTGATGGTATCTAGGGCTGGGGACGGTCCTGTCAAAGAAGAGTGGGAGTGACCATGTGCGATTTGTCACAAGAGTGTAGGAAGTAATTTCATCTTGTGCAGTGTTTGTGATAAATGGGTGCATAAAAGATGTGGTATTTGAGGTAGACTGTGTGATTATCCTGATTTCACGTGTATGGTGCATCGGGAAGAGCATGTGGATACCGCCAAGCATGAAAAGATTGATTTGCTGGTGAATCTCTTGAGTATGTGGATGAGTTTTGTTATTTGGGAGACATGTTATGTGCTGGAGGTGGAGCAGTGGCTAGAGTGAGGAGTGGTTGGAAGAAGTTCAGGGAGCTGTTGCCTCTCTTGACATTGAGAGGGCTCACCCTACGTGCTATGGGGATCTTTGTATGTGGCATGGGTTAGAAGTGTAATGCTGTATGGTAGTGAGACCTGGGCTGTAATGGAAAAGGATATTCGCAAGCTTAAACGTACAGAAATCGCAATGATTAGGTGGATGTGCAGTGCATTCTTGAGGGCAGGGCCTGGGGGAGCTAGGTTTATGATTTAAGATTTGAGAGGAAGGATGGACTGGAGTGTATTGATGCTGTGATGAGGAGAGGTAGGTTGAGATGATCTGGGCTTGTGGAGAGAATGGATGATAACTGGATGTAGAAAATGAGAAGTGTTAATGTTGGGGGTAGTGTAGCGAGAGGTAGACCAAAAATTACCTGGGACAAGATCACTGAGTGCGACCTCAGGGTTAAGGGACTAAATAGGGAAGCTGCCACAGATCGAGCAGAATGGAAAGCCGTCATTAGGTGACCAAGGCCGACACATGCAAGCATGTGGGAGCCTTCATAAATAAAAGCGAAAATGATTCAGACTAATTACATTCCAGCTGAAGAATTTGACTATATTATTGTTTTCTTTTTCCATGTTGACCAAAGAGTGGATCAGCCTTTTTACACTCATTTTCGATTATTAAATTTCATTCATGTAAGGTGGACAGAGCCTTGAACACTTCACAAAATATTTTTGAAGAAAACTGATCACGCTTTCTAGTTGTATTTGCGATATTATTGCTTTAGGATGCAAAACTTATTTTAAAATATCACCTTCCCTTTCCTTGCTTATTTCTCCACTCTCTTTAGGTATTTCCTGAACAACTGCCTTAGTATTATCAATTCTCTCGTTGTTTTTTACACACTCAGATAATCCAAATCTTTCCTTATTTTGGAGGTTTTTCTAAAAACAACAGCAACAGTGACAACAAGGGACTTGAATGATTTTGTTATTTTTTCTTGTCCCTTTGCCGGAGCAGGCAGGGTTTCTTGAATGCTGATCATAGACTCCTTTTCTCCTCTCTCTTGATAAAGGGAGAGAAGATTCTCGAGTTCCCTCACCTTGTACCCAGCTGTGGCTTCCTCACTGTGGACGCAGGGAACATTAGTGCTGATGGTGGGTCCTTGTGTAGGTGCCTGGGATTGAGATCTTGAATTCATTGCCCTGGCACCTAGAGAAGGAAATTCCTCTCTACTCATTTGTGTGGGGGTGGAGAGGGAGGTGGTGGTGAAGAGCAAAGGAGAGGTGAAAGTAGGAGGAGAGAGGGGGAAGGTGATGTGGCAGAGGTAGTGCATTTCTCCTGGGGTTGTGATAAGGTCAGGTGTAGGAGTGAATTGGGTCTGGGCTCCTCCTCTCGTCCCTGGGGACTGCGCTGCCCTTCCCTTGGTGGTCACCTGGGAATAGGGCTGACCATGCGTTCTGTTTGCCTCTGCAACTTGGACATACCAGTGTGATATTCTCTATTTTGTCCGTCTTATCCTTGCATCCCGATCCACTACAGTAACCACACCGTGTTGCCCAAGTACATTTCCAGGACTTGTGGTTCCACCTCTGACAATTATAGCATATAGCATATAGACAGGAAGAAATTGTACCCTTTTCTGCAGGTCTCCCACCTACATTGCTGTAACATTTTTTGTTCTCTGTTCTTGAATACATGCCTGTTCGCCCACACTATTTGTCTCTGTTTTTTCACCCAGCACAGATCTTGATGATTATCTTTGTTCTTACTGCATTACTCTCAGTCTCAGGAGTAGCACCTTTATAACCTTCCTCTATTATAATTTTTACTTTCAGTGCTTTTAACCTGAACAAATATTCTGTTGTGACCTTCATCGTACTGTATCTTGTAAGCTGGAATTTTTTCAGCAATTTCACAGACCCGCTGCATTTTCTGTACATATTCCAGAGTACAATCCTTCTTGAAATACAAATTGCTTACCGTTGCTGTGCTGTTGTGATGTGTACCTGCTCCATTTTCCTTTCCCCTCTCCATTCGTTGAAGTTCTTCCAACCTCTTCATCACTCACACAGCTTCATATCCTTCATCTTTGTATGGGCTACCTTCCTTCTCGGTTGTGGGATTCACTTCTTCATCGTTAGTAGCTCCATCACTGCTCATCCCCAAGAGTTCATGATAAGTCTGGTGGGGAGATTATTCTTCTGCAGCTTCCATACTTCTACTAGGTAGGCAGTTCGCTCCTTCATCTTCATTTACATCCACTAAATTATAACCTCATTAACACTAGTAAACATTACCACTTATGCTGTGGTGAATGCTAGCATGTGTGACTGCATGAGGAGTACCAGAGACTGTGGTGATCCATGTGGTCTTGCTGGGTCAGGTCTCACGGGTCCAAGTGGTCACTGTGTACCCTACTAGGGTCACGAGTCAACTGGGCTGCAGAGACTGAGCTCTCCCCTGTCTAGTGTATCACAGCACGCTGCGGTGGACAACCCAGAAGGGTTCACCTTGTTTCAGAGAAAATTAGTTGGTCTGTTCCCTTAAGCCGAGACCTCACTCCAGTTTCGTTGAGGCTTGGCAGTGTGTTGGAGCTCCTCAGAAGTATCCATAATCAGTCTGTTGACCCCCTTAGGTTAGGATACTAGATTAAGGACCTGCATATTTTCAGACACAGGCTGCACTGAGCAAATGAACCAGAAATTATTACACACACACACAGACACACACACACACACACACACAAACACGAGAGAAGCAAGACATGCCACACATCGCTCCACAACTGGCCAATCTCGACAACAAATGGCTATACCTAAAAAGTATCTTTATATGAGTCAAGCTCTGTACTAGGTCCAACTAAATAGTGTTCTAATATAAAAGAGAAAGTTTAAGTAATAGTGTTGTTCCAATAACAGAATACAACAAAAGTGTCCAGATGTGCCAAACATGCAAATCAGCTGTTTAGTGTTTACAGTTTTGTCTGTGACATATAGGAATGCAAAACTGTAAGTAGAATCTTTCTCTTAGTACCACAAGATGACCACCATCTATAGCAAAGCAAATTTGGAAGGAGTTAAGAAAAGGGATAAAGGTAGAAAGCAGGATGATGATTTCTACCAGGAACTGGTGGAAATGGAGATGCACAATAAGCTGGCAGAACGAATGAACAGATTAGAGAAGGTATTTCAGAGCGAAATGGATGAAATTAAGAAACAGTTGCACATGCAGAAGGAGGAAAATGAAAAATTAGTAAAGGAGGTTAACAAGAAAGACACAACAATAGATGAGCTTTTAGCTGAGGTGGGTACACTTAGAAGGAAGATTAGTGAAATGGCAAGCACATTTTTTTTTTTTTTTTTATGTGTCCGACTCTGGGCCTAGGCTTCATAGCCTGCTCTCAAGGCCCAGTAGTCCTCCTACATACCATACAGCTCTCTGCATATCACCACTTCGGCGATAACACCCACCTTCCATAGGGCTGGTGTATTGGTATTTGCGGGAGTATTTTTACGACATGTCGGCAGGTCTTCTGGTGGATCAGTAAAGTCTGATTATATGATATTCAAATCCTTAAACTGTTCCCTGCCCCAGCGGGGATTCGAACCTGGGTCCGGTAGGACTGCAGGCCACCTCTCTACTGATTGAGCCACCGCCTCCCCAATGAAAGTATTATAGAAGAGTTCAGAAATGATACAGAGACAATAAGGCAGGCAAGCACTCTGATAGATCATTGCAGTGATATTGAGAAGATAACCCAGGTGAATGAAGCATAACAAAGCTACAAAAATGATGTGGAAACCACGTATGCTGAAATGGTTAAAGACAGACTTAAAAACAAGAATCGAAGAAAAGAGCATTAAAAAGAGAGTGAAGAAAATAATCCAAAGCAATCCAGAATTGGTCAAATATTCAGCAGACATCAACAAATCTATAGTAATCACTGGTATAGAGGAGGAAGAATTAAACAACAATATTTCGAGAGTCAGAAAGGAGATGGCAAATGTAATGAGCATATTGAAGGAAGTATCAGAGGAAATCTGTAGTAAAGACATACAGTAGAGGAACACAAAAGGTTAGGGAAATGTGAGAGAAATAAATCAAGGCCCTTGAAAGTAACCTTCCAGAGTGTAAACACTGTGGAGGAAATACTGAAATATGCAAACAAACTTATGGAAAAAGAGGATTTAAAAAATGTATGGATAAAAAGATGCCTAACTGAAGAGGAACTGGGATTACTAAAAGAGAAAAAAAAGGAGGCAAAAACAAAGAATGCGGGAAGATCAGAGGAAGGAAGAACACATTTTTTTCTACCAAGTAATTGGATTGCAGGTACGAAAGTGGTACATAAACAGGAGGGAATAAAAAGGAGGAAGGTAGTAGATGCAAGTCATGACAAGTAAGTAAACAAGATGATTAAGCTGATGTACTCAAATGTAGATGGAATGGTATCTAAATGATTAGAGATGAATAATTGTATTAAAGAAAAGGAGCCACACATTGTTTGCCTAACTGAAACAAAATTAACATCAAGGATAACAAACGATACCTTAAACCTAGAGGAATACAATATATGGAGAAGAGATAGGAGCTTAAAAAAAGGAGGAGGAATTATAATATTAACAAAGAAAAACCTGCAAGTCAAAGAAATAGAACTAGATACACCCTCACAGGCAGGACTGATTGCAGTAGAGATGAGTACGTCTGAAGGGGAAGTAATTGTGGCAGATTTATACATGCCACCCAGATCAAACATTTGGGAAAAAGGCTAATATGAAGAAATGGCAGAGAGTACAATTCAGAGTTGAGGAGCATTACTACATAGAATGGAGGAGAAATATGAAAGAATTATACTATCTGGAGATTTCAATACAAATATAAATTGGAACACTGTAGATATAAAAAGCCAGGAAAGCTGTTGGGACTAAAAGCTCCTGGACCTTGTGCAGGAGTTTTTCCTAATGCAACATATAAAAGGATGCACCAGAAAAAGAGGACTTGATGTACCATCAGTACTAGATCTTATATTTACTTGGCAAGAAAATGATATTGACAATATTATGTATCACCCTCCATTCGACAAAAGCAGCATTAAATTTCAACTTCAGGATTGCATATGATATACTTAACGGTAATGAAAGTTACAGAAAGAGCCTTAACTACAAAAGGGCAACTATCATGACCTAAAGAAATACTTCTTAGAAATAGATTGGGGCAAGTTTTAAATGTTATATTTAGAAAAGTATGTGATCTTTATGAAATGGGAGTCCAAAATTACATCCCTCGGCACAAAGAAGCAGAATTAAAAGTAGAGAAATCGTTTAATAAAGAATGTAAAAAATCAAAAGAAAAAAGAGACTTGTTATGGAATAGATACAGAAGACACAATAGTGAGAGGGCATATAACAACTATAAAGAGGCAAGAAATGAATACACAAGAATAAGGAGAGAAGCCCAAAAACAGTTTGTGGAGGACATCATAAACAAAAGTAGTGATCAACCTAAGCTATTTGACAGCTACATCCGAAGCAAAACCAAAGTAAAAGATAAAATACAATCCAATACGGATGAAGGGATCCTCTATATACAAGAAAAAGATATTTGTGAAGCACTAAATAAGAATTTTCAATCAGTTTTTATGTCAGGACTCCATATTATAAATACAATTAATTACAGAAAACATGATAGATAGATAGATAAATAGACAGAGAGACAGATAGAAGCATCAAGTCAGATGATGAGAAGGTATTGTGTCTGCGAGAATCGAGCAATGCTAAACATGCTTACACACTCTTAACTCAAGGAATGCTTTATAGGCACACGACAGCGCCTCGTGACCATACACACACATACACACATACTCACATACAGGTTTCTAGAACTTTCCAACCACAGTGTAACACACGTGACACGACCCCTGCTACACCAGAATTTAGGAAGCAGAGCTCAGAAGGAGACAAGCCATAGAACTGGCAGGTAGTAGGGAGAACGAGCCTAGCAACATGGGCGAGAAGAGAGAGAGAGAGAGAGAGAGAGAGAGAGAGAGAGAGAGAGAGACAAGGAGGTAGCTCGAGGAACTCTACTTATACTTCACTCGTGTGTGAGAGACTTTGTTAATATTTCCAAGACAAATAAAAATAGTCCCATACTATTCTTTACCTCTCCTGTCATTGCATGACAAATGGGAACGAAGATTATCTACTTACAAAACTACTCAAATATAACAACCGCTCGTCCACAAGTCTAATATATATATAACTGATCTACAAAACTTCTCTACAAGTTTCTACAAAGTTACTGTGAGATATGGCGGAAGCGAACGTATGAACCTCGTCTACGAATCTACAGTGAATTCCTACAAAATATCAAGATTGAAAACAAAAAAATACCTCTCACAGCCAACAACTCACAACCAGCTCCTGACAGTATTCTCTCCAACCCCCCCTCCGTCTCCATGATCATCACGCTGATTTAGAAGTGATCACACGACGTCTTGCCGGTAGTTTAACAAAATGATACAAACAACATGCAATTTCTACAACGAACCAACGAACTACAACCATCTACAATCAACTACAGGTAACAACTCCACGAGTCTTTTACACACACCTACAAGTAGTGGCAGTCTTCATCCCACAACGAGTAAATCACAAGAAAAAAGGACTGCGAATGCATCGAGAAAGAAAAACAAAACAAACAAACGAAGAATGAGACACGACTCACAACCACCAGACCTCACCCTCCTCTCTCTGCTACATCCACCCAACCTCCACCGCTGACGCAGGAGTGAAGAGGTCAAGACGACGAAGCAAATACCAAGTCCATATTCACAACCCATCTTACTCACTTATCTTCACTGAAGTTACTCATCGCTACTCATTTACTCACCACAGCTACCAGTGTGGGAAGTCGACGTCACCATACGTGTGCTGAGACGATGCCAAGCCGTGTGCCTGACACCCCACAACACGTCAATCAACCCGTGAAGAACAACGCTATCACCACGTGCAACACCACTCACACCATTTCCACCACGGCAAAAATTAGTGAGTTACATAGTTACTTCATTTATACAATACACAGTGATAGACAAAAAACTTCTGCACAAACATATAAAACGTGCTGTATAGTTACAACTTACGTACACATACTTACTTCAGTTATCTGCATAACTCAAACACTAAATAATCACCAACAATAAATATTCTATACTGTGTATATTCATTCATTTATTATAGCATTTATTTACTACCAACGAGTGTTACCATTTTTACCTACATAAAATACGTGTTTCATACATACAGCCATTCATCATTACATCTACAAAGTAATAAAGACAATATACCATCACAGTTACTCAGTGAGCGATTAAAAGAACTGTATTAAACATTTTTTCATTAAAGCTACCTTGTGGAAACAGATAAATTAAGTTACAAGGAAAACCAGAAAAAAAAAAAAAAAATGGCCAACACAAATGACGTTAGCAAGAATGAACATCTTCAACACAATCGTGAAGACAATGATTTCCACACAGTGCTGACACATATATTGTCCACGATAGGTACAAGTGAAGAACAAGTCAGTGTATATAGTTAATACTGTATATAGTGTATATATATTTTTTATATCAAATAACAAAATATGGGGATATATATAATATAATTTTCAGTAATATCTGTGCAATATATAAACTAAACCTTAAAAAAGGGTCCCAAGGGATTTAACCAGCAATTATGCAACCATGAACAACACAGAAAAAGTGTAGACAAATGCAGAAAAACAAACTATGGAAAATCAATACATACAAAACAAAAAAAAGAAAAAGAAATAGAGTAAGATCACATAACAAACAAATGAAAATAAGTGTAAGTGTTACTACAAATACAAAAATACCACAAACTACAAACAAAAAAGCAATTGTTGTCTCCACAAGCTAGTGGCATGGCACATCATCACATAAACTCCTTAAGTGAAGCAAAAAGCAAATTGTTGTCTCCACAAGCCAGTGGCATGGCACATCATCGACCGCAGCATGACCGGATTCAGTGTCAGGACTGCAATTATTACAATTATGTAACTACAAACGATATGTAACTACAAACAATATGTAACAATTATGTAACAGTTGCATTAACAAGACGTAACTTTTATGTAACTTTAACTACAATTATAAGGCCAACACAATTACGTAACAGTTGCATTAACAAGATATAACTTTTATGTAACTTTACAATTATAAGGCCAACACAATTATGTAACAGTTGCATTAACAAAATGTAACTACAATTATAAGGCCAACACAATTATGCATTACCACAATATTATGTAACAATTTATAAAATATTACAATTATGTATTACTACAATATTACTACAATGTAACAATTACAATACAATTATGTAACAATTCACAGTGTTACAATTATGTATTACCACAATGTTACTACAATATTATGTAAAATCATACAATTTTACCACAATTCTGTATTACCAGAATCATCATACAAGTTAGGTGAAATCTTAGACATTACTAAAGGGATAACTCAATATGTAATGTAATAACCAAGCAGTATTACCATTGCACAATTATATGCGTATGTCTGTTATACATACACATCTTACAAAATGTCATACAACCATTGCATTTATTCAAATATGTATACAACTTGTTTAAAATGTAATATTACTAGATCATTGCAATTTACATGAATATTATATGTATACAATATTATAATCAATATTATGTACTAATAGATTAGCATATGTCAATGATAATTGCTGTCGGAGGACCTCCAGTATGTGGCCGAGCAGTGTCAGGACGCCATATTATAAATACAATTAATTATAGAAAACATGATAGATAGATAGGTAAATAGATAGATAGACAGAGCTCCAGGCAAGCCTGGGAAAGAGAAATGATCTTGCAAGTTAACTGAGGAAATGTTGACAATACACAGGAAGTAGCAAGTCAGGGGATGATGTAGGTAGTGTGTCAGTGAGATAGCATACGAACAAAGCCTAGTGACCATACACACACATGCACACATACTAACACACAGGTTTCTAGAACTTTCCAACCACAGTGTAACACACGTGACACGACCCCTGCTACACCAGAATTTAGGAAGCAGAGCACAGAAGGAGGCAGGCCATAGAACAGGCAGGCAGTAGGGAGAAGGGCTTAGCAACATGGAAGAGAGAGAGAGAGAGAGAGAGAGAGAGGGAGGTAGCTAGCGGGACTCTACTTTATACTTCACTCGTGTGTGAGAGACTTTGTTAATATTTCCAAGACATAAAAATAGTCCCATACTATTCTTTACCTCTCCTGTCTTTGCATGACAAAAGGGAACCAAGATTATCTACTTACAAAGCTACCCAAGTATAACAACCGTTCGTCCACAAGTCAAATATATATATAACTAATCTACAAAACTCCACTACAACAAAATACAAAGTCTTTATGACATTTACAGAAGAAAATAGGTTTGAGAGGGATGATATGGAACATGCATGGCCAAACATATTACCAGATATACAAATATCAGAAAAAGAAATACAGGAAGAGTTAAGTAAATTAGACAAAGGAAAAGCAAATGGTCCATACGAATTTCATGTTGGATGCTACATGAATGTGCAAAAGGAGTTAAGTAGACCATTATCTTTAATAATCAAGGAATCCTTGGGCCAAACTAAACTACCTGATATTTAGAAGAAAGCAAGCATTGTCCCCTTATTCAAGAAAGGGAATAAACAAAATCCACTCAACTACCGACCAGTATCACTAACCAGTGTTGTAATTAAGACACTGGAAAAGCTGATAAGAAAAGTTTGGGTAAACCGTCTAGGAGAACACTATATGATAACAGAAAGGAAATTTGGTTTCAGAAAGGGAAAATCATATGTTACTGATCTATTAAGCTACTATGACAGAGTTCCAGAAACATTAGAGAAAAGAGGAGGATTGGTGGACAGTATCTATGTAGATTTCAAGAAAGCATTTGATAGAGTACTGCACCAAAGACTTTTATGGAAACTGTACCATCAAGGAGGAATCCGAGGCAAACTGTACTGTTGGATGCAAGGTTTTCTCAGTAAAAGGAAAATAAGGACAGTACTAAGGGGAAATTACTCATCATAGGGGGAGGTGACTACCGGAGTTCCACAGGGCTCAGTGCTGGCACCAATTATGTTTTTGGTGTATATAAATGACATAGAGTGTAATATGAAATGAAAGCTATTTAAATATGTTTGCTGATGACACAAAAATACAAAGGAGAATTACTGACACAGACTCCTGTAAAAAGCTACAAGAAGAATGAAATAAACTTCATGAATGGAGTAATACATGGCAAATAGAATTCAATGTGGACAAGTATCATGTAATCAAGTTTGGTAAAAGTGGGAAAAAACAGATTGGGATTATAAGATAGGAAGTAAAACCCTACACTTATCTGAAAGAGAGAAGGACTTAGGTGTGATTATCAGTAACAGACTATCTTCGGCTGACCACATTAGTGAGAAGGTATGGAACATGTACCCGTAAATATCTTGACAAACTGAATGCGAGGGGAAAACAATGAGGTGAACCCATTACTTTCCCGTAATGGACTTTTCTGTGTGGCATGAGTAAGCAAATAGAAGTCATTGGTGATCTGAACGCATAAAACCATCTATTACTAAAGGCGGAAGAAGCAGAAGACTTAGACTTTATGCCTAAAGAATGCACGAAGGGGCACTAAGGCAGACAGTCTATATTTGCTGAGTCCCAGTTTTCCCTTATAACACGACCCACCGTATTCGGTTCTGCGTTCATCGATTACGCTGTTGGGTGAGCAGGGACGAGGGGGAAGTAAACTATGCTCACCAGTCTGACCGGCTCAA
This sequence comes from Coenobita brevimanus, assembly GCF_032717465.1. NCBI lineage: Eukaryota > Metazoa > Arthropoda > Malacostraca > Decapoda > Coenobitidae > Coenobita > Coenobita brevimanus. Next base: position 21,168,440 of record NC_137063.1, on the reverse strand, counting down.
AGATGAAGAATGGCTCTACACTGTTTGCAAATACGAGAATAGCATTGACTTATATAAATGAAGACATGCTGAGAAAGATAATAACATCTTTCATCAGACCAACCCTGGAGTATGCATCAGTAGTCTGGAATTCTCATCTCAAGAAACACATAGATAAGATTGAAAAAGTTCAAAGGGCCGCTACAAGATGCGTACTAAGCTTAAGGGATCAAAGCTATGAAAAAAGACTAGCAAACCTGAATCTGCCAACACTAAAGGATAGAAGGAAAAGAGGAGACATGATTATGCTATATAAATGCTTATCAGGGAAGGAGAAAATAGACAGAAATGAATATATAACCTATGGGGAAGCATCAGCAAGAGGACACTGCAAAAAACTGCATAAAAGGAGAGGCGATAGAGACGTAAGGAAATTTAGTTTCCCAAATAGGGCAATTGATCAGTGGAATGAACTACCGAATGAAGTAGTGTGTGCCAAAACAATTAATAAATTTAAGGAGATGTATGATGAAAATGGTTTAAAATACGGTAGTATGAGCTTGACTCATTCCTGTAAAGATACAGTTAGGTAAGAACACACACAGTATCGATCTCTCACTGAATGCTAAGGCAGGAACGCCTCATTGGAAGGGAGAGGTCAGTGTTATCCAACTAGATAATCATTATACCTCTGCTTATCATTAACAGCCCCTCCTCTCTCTCTCTCTCTCTCTCTCTCTCTCTCTCTTATGCACCCGGTCTTACTGTATCACAATATTAACACAATTTCATGCAGTGTCGTCTCGTCATCAGATACAGGGAAGAGGCAAGAGAAAACTTTGAGGAAATCGTGAGGAAAACCGGGTGAAGGAAAATTGCTAGGAAAACTGGGGAAGTAGAGTGGAAAGAGAAACCCAGGAAGAAAACTTGGGAGGAAAACTGTGAGGATAATTTGAGAAGTAACGCAGAGAAGAATAATAGGGCGGACTAGTGCTGGTGGCCCTTCAGGCCCTCTCGCACTTGTCACTGAGGAGGGCTCTCACGCTGCACGCTCGCTTCCTCGTGGCTTGAGTAGACTCAATTACTAAAAGTCCCGGTACCGAACGATCTGTTTTCCGAACCAAACTTTGATCGCTCTTAACTCTAATAAAAAAAATCATCAATCGAGATGGGACCAAGATTTTCGACATCAGCGAATTTTCTGCAATTTTCATGCCAACATGAAGCCTCCGTACCAAAGAAAGGTGCCCTCACTTCGCTTCGGGAATGGAACCCAAGGTCTCCGCACACAAGTCCGAGATATTAACCACTCGGACATGGCAACCGACCGGGCCCCGGGAGCGGCGTTTTTTGGTCAAAATTTGATCGCTCATTAAATATAGTAAAAGTTTTTCAATCATGATGGGACCAAGTTTTTTCACATCAGCGAATTTTTTGCGATTTTTGTGCCAATTTTGGTGCGATTTGAATGTGTGGTTTCAGCTGCCCAAAACACACACACACACACACACACACACACACACACACGGCTACTGCTATAGTATATTAGAAGACTTGGAAGGACCACCGGAAGGAAAATCTGGAGGAAGACGGGAGAGGACTTAGAGGAAAACCGGAAAACTGAAAATCAGGAAGGAAAATCCGAATGAAAAGTCTATCTATCTATCTATATACCTAGGCTGCTTCCCCCAAGGAAAGGGAGGTAGCCGAGACAGGACGACTCACTCTCCATTTACTCATCCATTCAAACACATTCATTCGCATCTTAACCCCAAAGGGGAGAACGGACAGATCCTCACCGCATCACACCGCGCAAGGGTCAACTGCGCAATGCAATCAGTGACATCCACAGCAGGGCCCGACAGCAGAACTGGTTTACTCCTGCCACATCATAACAGACCCATCCCCTTACCCGCACCTGATCTGACTAGCTGATCAGACCAAATGCGGGAGAATATCCCCTCAGGGCTGCGTCATCACTTATTCATTCACAATTTCTCTCCATTTATTTCTGTCACGCACAGCCACTCTTCCTTGCTCAACAGACATCCCTCTCGCATCCAGCGCTCTCTTCACACTGTCCATCCATCCTATTCGTGGTCTTCCTCTCAGTCTTACACCTCTCACATCAGATCTAGTTATCTTTTTCACCAATCGCTCATTATCCATTCTCTCCATATGCCCAAACCATTGCAACACCCTCTGCTCAACTCTACCAGCCATCTCCCGAACAACTCCAGTTCTCCTTCGCACTTCATCATTTCGCACTCGATCCATACGCGTCACTCCACACATACTCCTCAGACATCTCATCTCCATTACATTCAAACTTTTCCTCTCTGCTACACCCATATTCCATGTTTCAGCCCCATATAATGCAGTCGGTACCACAACACCCTCATACAGCCTTCTCTTTACATCCATTCTAAGCGAACGACATTTAAACACTTTTTTCATTCCTCCCAGCACCTTTCCTACTTCATTTATTCTAAACTTCACTTCTGCATCTATTCTTCCATCCACAGCAACATGTGACCCTAGATATTTAAAACAATCTACCTCCTCAAGCAACTCACCATTCAAAACTATATTCATCCCCCTACCATCTATCAACCTCGTACACTTCATCACTTTACTCTTATTCTCATTTACTTTCAATTTCCTCCTTTCACACACCCTTCCAAACTCCTCTACCAACTGTCTCAGTCTCTCCTCTGAATCAGTCACCAGTGCAGTATCATCTGCAAACAGCAGCTGCTTCAGATTCCACTCTCCTCCATCAACATTTACCAGACTCACACCACCTAAAACTCTTGCATTCACCTCCCTTACAACACCATCCATGTAAATATTAAACAACCAAGGCGACATCACACATCCCTGTCGCAGCCCCACTCTCACAGGAAACCAATCACTCACAGCATTTCCCACTCTTACACACGCTCTACTATTTACATAAAAACTTTTCACCCCTTTTAGTAACCTACCATCAAGTCCATACAATCTTAAAACAGTCCACAAAGCCTCCCTATCAATTCTATCATACGCTTTCTCTAAATCCATAAATGCCCAAAACACATCCTTGCCTTTTGCTAAATACTTTTCACACATTTGTCTCACAGCAAACACCTGATCAACGCATCCCCTCCCTCTCCTAAAGCCACACTGCTCATCACTAATCACTCCCTCTGTACCCTCTCTAACTCTCATAATTAACACTCTACCATACACTTTACCTACAACACTCAACAGACTTATACCCCTAAAGCTAGTACATTCATACTTATCACCCTTGCCTTTATACAACGGGACCACACAAGCACTTGCCCAGTCAATGGGCACCATACCTTTCTCAAAGCACACATTCAATAATCTTACTAACCAGTCAACAATAGTCACTCCACCACCCTTCAGGCATTCAGGGAGGGGGAGAAGGAAGAGAAAAACCATAACGAACGGGAAGACAGGAAAATAAAGAATAACAAAAAGACGAGGAGGAACAAAGCAAGAGAAAAACAAGGAAAAAAAAATAGGCCAGGGAAAACTTAGATAAAGATAAAAAAAAAATGGAAACAAGGAATGTGAAACCGGATAAACAGCTGAAAATGAAATCAGGGAGTTGGTTAGATGTGTAATATAGTGTAGGAAAGGAGGTGAGTTCGATCTCAGGCTGGGACAAGGAACAATCTGATTAGAATTCCTGAAAAACTAATTTATTGTTCCTCCACAAGTTCAATCGACATGTCATAAAAACACAACCTCTAACGTCATCATACGAGTCCATAGAAAGATATCCCTAGCGTGTACTCAAAATGGTCAGTGAGTATTACCACCGAAATGAACATAAGAACATAAGAAGCGAGGATAACTGCAGTAGGGCAGTTAGCCCATGCTAGGCAGCTCCTAGGAGAGGAACTGAACCACTAGAATGAGATAAGGATAGCAAAGAAAAAGGCTCTCCCCCGCCCTCGAAACCCTCCGGCGGAAGTCGGCAGGAAAAAGTCAGGGAGAACACCACGCAGTATAGAAAAACTGGCGTGGTCATTTTAGAGGAAAGTGTGATAGGAGAAAAAGAGACTAGCATAGTGTAACCTGAAAAAGGAAAAAGCATGAATTAGTACTGGCTATAAGATTTTTTTTTCTATACCCACCCCTTACTTGTCATATGCTTGTCTAGCCTATGCTTGAAACTCTCAATGAAAGAGGCAGAAACTTCATTACCAGGTAGCTTATTCCATTCGTCTACTACTGTATTGTCAAACCAGTTTCAACCTATTTCCTTATTAAAACGAAATTTGCCTAGTTTGAAACAATTACTTCTATCCCGTAGGCTTACTTTATGTACCTTGTTAATATTTCCCTTATTTATTCTCTTCACCCACTTAAACACAGAATTAAGTCTCCTCTTTCTTTACGCCTTTCCAGTGAGTGCAGACTTAGTATTTTTAGTCTGTTTTTATATGAAAGATTCCGTACATCATGTATTATTTTTGGCATTCAGCTCTGTACATTTTCTAAGGAATATGTATTATATCCATTCCATAGTACGGACACCAAAATTACACGGCGAAATCTAAATGTGGCCTTACTATTGCTAAAGAAAGTTGCAAAATTACTTTAAATGTCTTATTGCTCACGCAGTGTGGCACGTACAACTGTTCGGGTTCAGGAAATGGGCCGTCCAGTTTGTGTCTACGAGAAAAAAAAAAAATCAATAAATAAGAGGATACTGATTTGTTCGGTTGCTGGTAAATAGCTCACAAAAGTAGAAATCAGGCCCAAAATTCATCTGTTCAAGTTGAGTTCTGGCGTATGCATAAAGACGTTCTAGACCAAAACATATGCTCGTATTCTTAAAATAATATATATTTTTGACAAAAGAAAATTATACAGATAAAAAGTATTAAAAATCAACTTCCAGGTTAATAATTATGATTTTCATCTAAATAATATCGCATGGCGTTCATTGGACTGATATTAGAGTTGTCCACATGAAGAAGGGAGTGTTTGCTGCAAAAAAGTCAACACTGAGTGTACGAAAAAAAAAAAGTGGAAAGATAGATTATATGGCCATTACAGGCAATGGAAATAAAATAAAATAAAATGATTCAAAGAAAGGAAAATGAAACAGATAATGGAAAATGAGGCAAAAAATATAGTACAGCAGCAAAAATGGGGAAAAACAGAAAACGGCAAAAAAATAAGAGAAAAATATAGAAAAAAGGAAAAACGAAATTGGAAAAGCAAATGTCTGTATTTATTTCCAGACGCCTTAATCCCGTAAGGAATGGCCACAAAAAAATCGCCTGCATGTCGCCCTGTCCCCAGCCATTTCACTGCCCTCCCTCCAGCACGCACACCTCTCTCTTATATACCTCTCCATTTCATCCCTCCATCTCATCCTCGGCCTCCTTCTCCCCCTTCCCCCCTCCATCTCTCTCACATAAACTCTCCTCGTTAGACTCTCACTCTTGATCCTCTCCACATGGCCAAACCACCTCAATGTAATTTTCTCCTAATGCTTCCAATCACATCTGCGTCCACACCATAGTGCTCCTTCACTTCCTCATTAGACAGTCTTTCCATGTAACTCCACATGCTCCTCTTAAATAACTCATTTTCACTGTCCTTAACTCATTTGCACTGCCCTCACTCTTGACTTGTCTCCTTCCGACAAGCCCAAGCTTCGCTTCCATACGTTAGAGTCGTTATCACAATGCTGCCATGCAGCGACTTTTTTTTTACTTCCATGCTCACTGCCCTGTTTCTTACCACTCCTTTCATAGTACCAGAACCCTTTCTTCTCTGTTGTATCTTTCAAGCATTTCATCCTCCAAACATCCATCCTTACTCATCATAATACCCAAGTACTTAAATACACTCACATTTTCCATTTCCTAATCATGCAACCTTACTGTACATTCAGTGACTATTTTCCTCGAAGACCATAACTTTACTCTTCCGTACATTCACCTTTAAATTCCATTTCTTACCCACTCTCCCAGACTCATTCATCAAGCTGTGCAGCTCCCCTTCGTCTTCACCTAGCAATACAGTAGGCTATCATCTGCAAACAACAGCTCAGGAAGTTTCTAAACACTCTCCTCTCTCACTAGGGCCGCTCTAACATCCACTGCCTTACCTTGTATCTCATTTATAACTCCATCCATAGGCAGACTGAACTACCATTGAGACATGACACTTCCTTGTTTCAATCCAACATTCAAACAGAAAAATTCACTTAGTTCACTGTCCACGCACACTGGAGCCTTAACATCCTCATATATATTCTTCACAGCATTCAAAAGCTTCCAATTTGCTACATATATTTTTAATATCTTCCACATTCCTTGTCTATCCACATTGTCATATGCATTCTCCATTTCCATGAAGGGCGCATACAACTTCTTTCCTTTTTCCAAGTACTTTTCCACTAAAGATCTAGGTATGAATATCTGAACTATGCAACCTCTTCCCTCCCTAAAACCTCACTGTTCTTCTCCAACTAATTCCTCTGTTATTTCCCTAACTGTGTTAATAAGTATTGTGATTACCACACATTCATTTTTCCTGTTTTCCATTTTACAGAGGAATAATTATACCAGCCTTTGAAACTTCCGGGACTCTACCTTCCTCCCAGGCCAATCTGCACATCTTCCACATCCATTCTACTACTATCTTTCCCCTATGCTTCATCATTTCACCACACATCCCATAAATTTCTGGGGCTTTCCCAATTTTGACTTTCTTCATTGTTTCTAATACTTCCATCCTATTGATCTCTTATTCCCTTCTCAACTCCATTATTCTCCCAGCCATTCCCCAGCCACTTATACTCGCATTACTTTCAGTCTCTTTGTTTAGCATTTCCTTAAAGTGTTCTCTCCATCTACTCAGTTTTTCTCGTTTCTCCACTATCAATCTGCCATTTTTATCTTTCACTTCCCTATTAACTTCTTTATCACCCTTTTTAACTCACTTTACCTCTTTCCAGAACATAAGCTAACATTCCCTCCACTTTACATCCAAATTCCTTTCAAATTCCTCATCCACTCTCTTCTTCCGCTTCTTACTAAGCTTTTCACCTCTTCCTCTCTACATATAACTCTTCCGTCTCCCGACTTCCTCCATACCTCTGGTCCCATCCACTCACTATATGCTTTCTTCATTTGACCATCACAAAAGGAAATAACTAGGGAGAAACATTAGCCATAAAAGAAAGACAAAATAAAAAACGGCTGGGAAAATAGAACAAGGTAATGGACCAGAGAGAGAGAGAGAGAGAGAAAGAGAGAGAGTTTTACTCAGCAGTAGTGACAGAAATCAAACCGAATTACGAGTAGGCTAATTATTCTTCATATGCCCATACATTACTTGATTTTTTTTTTTTTTCTTAAGCTGAATGAAATTATTTGGTGTTCGCGTGAAAATAAAACAAGCGGCTGCACTGAAGTGAAAGGGGAGGGGGAGTAAAACAGGATCATAAAGACGGCCCGGGGATATTTACTAGATGCCAGAGCAAGGTCCTAGTGGGGTCTTTGTTGAACTCTACCGGAGTTCATTACTTCGTTTCCAAATAACATATGAGTAACTGAAGAACATCCTCGTTCCAACAGATCCTCCCGCCTTTGATATCTGGAAATGGAAAGCTTAATTTATTATTCTGAAGCGGCGTTCAAAATCATTAATTTACATTAGTGCCTACAAAAACAGAATAATAGAAAAGGGGGTTAGAAGAGGGGATTAGAGGAAGAAAGGGGGTGAGGAAGAGACGGTGGGAAGGAAAAATGGGACGAAGAAGAGAAGGAGGAGGAGGTACGATAGATACTGGAAGATGAATGAAAATATGAGAAATAGAACAAAAGGGGATAATAAGAGAGAGGGGAAGAGGAGGAAAAGAAGGGGTAAGAGGAGTAGGTGGTGGGGTGGCAGGTGCTAAGGGAAGAGGGGATTAAGGCAAAAAGGTTGGGAAGAAGAGAAAAGAGAATGGAGATGGGGAGAAGATGGTGGATGGGAAGTAAGGGGAAGACACTAGGAGAGGGAGAGGAAAAGGGCTGTGTGAAAAAGAAGAGGAGAAGGAAAAGTGAAAGCGGATAGGAAGATAGAGGGAGATAACGGGAAGGAGGAAAGGTGGAGGGGGGAGAGTACGAAAACGGAGAAGGGAGGGGGAGAAAGAATGGGGGAGTGACAAAAAAAAAAAAAACGTGAAAGGAAGGAGATGGGAGACCTGAGAAACCAGAATGCTTTGATTAACGAGTATTTACTGCACGAGGGTCATATAAGCAGTCATATTATACGAAACCTTAACCTTCCCCTAGTATACGATCCACAACGGTTGATATTATATTCCGGTTCCCAAGTACGCTGCTAGGTGAACAGGGCCAACGGGGAACACAAGCTTTGTCCAGGAGTCTCACCGGCTTTGCAATCGAACTTCGTGTCTTGCAGTTACTTGCTGAACGTGCTAACCAATACACCACCGGCTCCCCAGAAGGAAAATGGGAAGAAGAGGAGGATGGAGTAAGGAGGAAGGGTGTGGGGACACAGGAAAAGGTAGAATGTGGTGGGGACATTCAGAGAAGTACCCGGGCATCGAAGCTCACAAAACCAGGATCGAAGACACGGCGCCCCGAAAAATCAAGGCTTGTGACAAAGTATCGAGAACGGCCAGCAGTGCGAGGGATAATTAATTTTGTTCACCATAAAAACAGAAAACAAGCAGGAAGAAAGACAGAAAAAGGAAAGTGAAAAGTCTGGAAAAAGGGGTTGGACGGGAAGAAAGAGGAAAATACAAATAAAAAATGAACGGAGTGGCAAGGGAATACGTGATAAAAAAAAAAAGGGGGGGAGGGGGGGCGAGAATAGGGAAGAGAGCACTGGAAGAAACCAAACAGGACAACGGGAAGAAACCCCCCTCAAAAAACAAAAAACAAAGAATAATAAAGCCAAAGTATTCCCCCACGAATACGTATCTCTCGCTATCACTATAAAACTAGATCAGTAATCCTACCCAGCACTCGGACGCGTATCATCGTGGGTTCACCAAACTTGAAAAAGTCTTAAGATTTGCCCCTCCCAGTTTAGTGTTTCTTTGCATTCCTGTCTGTTAAAAAAAAAATCAGGTTAGTAATCCTTTGGCAATCGGAGGCATATTATTACAGCTATGCCAAAATTATTAACCAACAAGCCAGATATCCCAGGATACTGCCCTCAAGTTTGGAATTTGCCCAGTTGATTCTGATATATTATAAAGAGAAGCACACAGGTACAATAAAAGACACACACAGACAAAGGTAATTATTTTATCGGCTCAATAGGAGGGCGATGATAAAACGTAAGGAGGAAAAAGGCAACAGTAGGAATGTAAAAAGAGATGAACAGTGTATATATATATATATATATATATATATATATATATATATATATATATATATATATATATATATATATATATATATATATATATATATATATATATATATATATATTAGGGTGGTCCTAATTTTCTATCTTGCGAATTTTTTGGATGATACCCCCTGAAATTCTTCCATAGAACACGAAAACATGTCATGCAAAATATTTTTCAAAAATATTTATTTTTAGAGGTCGCTCATCGGCCTTTTATGTTATCACGTATCGCCACATTTAGCTTGTCCCACATAGTTGTCACAGAAATGTCTTTCACACAATTTCGGTGTCTTGAAACTACTCAGTTCTGCATTGTGCAAAGATTTAAATTCATAGCACCTAAGCAGATCACAGCTGCCTACTGTGAACCGGGATTGGCAGTTAGATAACTGTCGTTAGACCTCATAACTTGGTCATGCTGCTGATATTCGTGGTGACGATAATTTAGTAGATTTCAATGACAATTTGGTAAATAACAGTGTTTCACTTACTTGTTAAGTGCATAGAGATGTCACCGTTGTGTACTGATAGCATACAGTGACAATCTAATTGCACCCTTTAATTGCATGCTTTCTGCTTTTACAGGCAATCTTACATAATTACTGATAACTGGTTGAACTGTGTTGATTCTGGATGAATATGGCTTCGACGAGTGGGAGCACTGATGCTAAAGCCAGGAATCTGTCTAGGACTCGGTCTGATGTCTACTTGCTCGACAATTTGGAAGATGATATCAAAGGATCCAAATTCCCTTCAACTAATTCCCAAGCCCTAAGTAATCTTCAGCTCCTGCACCTGAAACAGAACAAGACAATTAAAACAGCAGTGACAGCTACAATTGAAAAAGTGGAACAGTTCTGGGAGCATGCCCCATTCCAGTTCGACAAACATGCAATTCCAAGAAAAAATTGGAGAAGATTTTGCTTCAATGGCAATCTCATAAGAAAAACAAGGGCAGGACAACACCAGCACAAGTCCAGGGTGAGCAATCATTTAAAGATACTTTGGATGACCTTTTCGATACTGCACATGCTGACGCCCTGAAACTGATCACCGTAGAAGAGGACAAACAGCTTCTCATCAGTCAGCATGTGAAAGGTCGGCCGGGGGCAATGGCAGGAATCGACAAGACGCTAAGTAAAAAAAAAGCAAATAAGCGCCACCGTGAGTATATGAAGCTCAAACGAAGAGAAAATGCCGCCACTGCATTTGCACAGGCTCAAGAAATCGCTGAATTGGAGAGCAGCACCAGCAGTACTTTGTCATCTGGGGATGAGTCCAGTGGTAACTGCATGACTCCTGTAAATGAAGAATTAAACGTAAGTCTTCCTTCACTACCCAAACGTGGTCAGAAAGTTGTGCTGAGTCAAAATTTGTTGGCCATTCTGGATCGATATCACTTGTATGATCGTGCTGCTCTAGTGATTCTCAAAGAAACAGCAAAAGCTTTGGGTCATGATCTCAGTTCATTAATTCTGAACTGCAGCAGCATCAGGCGACAGCGACAGAAATGGCGCAAAGAGACGGCGATGAGCATAATGAATGAGTTTGCTCCGGACGGAGTAATTGTCATACACTGGGATGGAAAGCTTCCAGACCTCACCAACAATGAAAAAGTGGACCAACTTCCTATCATCATCTCATCAAGTGTAATTCTCAGCTACTAGAAGTTCCAAAATTAGAATCAGGGACTGGTTTGCAGCAAGCACAAGCCGTGGTCGCCAAAAGGAGCATGCGTTATAGTCGAACAGCTACTGGACAGGGAACTCTTGTACCTCGCCGGCCTGCATCACATCTTAGAACTACATGCAGGAACTGCTTTCAAGGCAGCCATGCATGTTGCACCGGCAACAGATGTACTGCTCTTCAAGCGATTTCAAACTTTTTGGAGTTCAATTTTTTTTTTTTATGCAAGGAAGAAGGAACCAAAGGCCATGAGCCCGCAGTAACAGTTCTCTCCAAGAGAAAAACAAAATACAATAGAGAGCCAAATTCAAGATCCAATCATTTTGAGATGCCTGGACACACTGCGTTTGAAAGACTGGAGATCATAGGCAGCAGGAAATACAGACAGAGGGAGACAGTTCCAGAGTTGACCTGTTGCATAAATGAAAGACTGGGAGTAACGGTTAACTCTTGCATTAGAGAGTTGGACAGAAAAGGGATGAGAGTTTGCTGCCAGACGGGTGCTATGCGCCCGTCGTAGAGGTGGAGGAATGCAAGCAGACAGTTCAGAGGAGCAGTGACCATTAAAGTAGCGATAGAAAAGAGATAAAGATGCAACAGTGCGGCGAAGAGACAGAGGTTGAAGGGAGTCAGTAAGAGGAGGAGAGTTAATGAGACAAAAAGCCATTGACTCCACCCTTTTGAGAAGAGCTGTATGTGGGGAGCCTCCCCACACATGAGAGTTGTACTCCACACAGGGGCGGATAAAACCCCTGCATAGAGTCAACAATTGTGCAGGGGTAAAGAAAGAGCGGAGTAGGCTTAGCACACCCAATCTCTTGGAAGCAGATTTTACAAGAGATGTAATATGATCTTTCCAAGATAAGTCCCGAGTAAATGAAACCCCAAGCATGTTCAAGGATGATGCAGGATTAAGCTGAATATTATTAAAAATTAATGGGTATACCTGTGGAAGATTTTATCGGGTTGATAGGTGTAAGAACTGAGTCTTAGATGCATTAAAAACAACCATATTATTTTTACCCCAGTCAGAGATTCGAGCCTAGTCAGACATTAGATGTGCCATAGCCTCATCCCTTGTTTGTTGAAGTAACTGTTGAGATGGGAGTTGTGGGAACCGAATGGAAAGGTGAAGGGTGGAGTCATCAGCGTATGAGTGGATAGGGTTAGATGTACAGCTTAGAAGGTCATTGATGAATAAAAGGAAGAGAGTTGGTGATAGGACAGAGCCTTGAGGAACACCACTGTTGATAGATCTAGAAGAACGATGGCCGTCTACAACAGCGGCTATAGAGCGATCAGAAAGGAAGCTAGCGATGAAGGCACAGATAGAAGGACAGAAACCGTAGGAGGACAGTTTGGAAATTAAAGATTTATGCCAGACTCGATCGAAAGCCTTTGAGATGTGAAGTGCAATGGCAAAGCTTTCGCCAAAGTCCCGAAAGGAGGATGACCAGGAGTCTGAAAGGTAGGTGAGAAGATCACCAGTAGAGCGTCCCTGACAGAACCCATACTGACGATCAGAAAGAAGGTTGTGATAGGAAAGATGCCTTAAAATTTTTCTATTGAGAATTGACTCGAAAACTTTTGAAATACAGGACGTTAAAGTAATTGGACGATAGTTGGAGGGTTGGGAGTGGTCACCCTTCTTTGGGACTAGCTGAATGAGAGCAAACTTCCAGCAAGAAGGAAAGGTACAAGTTGACAGACAAAGGCGAAAGAGTTTGCCTAGGCAGGGTGTAAGCACAGAAGCACAGTTCTTGAGAACAACAGGAGGGACCCCATCAGGCTCATATGCCTTGTTAATACTGAGGCCAGTGATGGCAGAAAATACATCAGCTGAAGAAATTTTAATGTCAGCCATGAGGAAGTCAGAGGGGGGAAGTGATGGAGGAACAGCACCGGAATCGTCTAAGGTGGAATTGGAGGAGAAAGTCTGTGGAAGGGATCTGCTTTATCAGTAGAAGAAATAGCTACAGAACCATCAGAGTAGAAAAAAGGAGGGAAGGATGATGAGGTAAAGTTGTTAGAAAGGTTTTTGGCAAGGTGCCAGAAGGAGCGGGAAGAATTCGAGTTGGAGAGTTGAGAGCATTTAGTACGGATGAAATTATTCTTAGCAGAGCGAAGAACAGACTTAGCACGATTTGGGGCAGAAACGTAAAGATGATGTGATTCAGGGATGGGATGGCTCCGGTACCTTTTGTAGGCCCTCTCCTTGTTGCGGACAACATTAGAACAAGCTTGATTAAACCAAGGCTTTCTTGCATTAGTCAAAGGATATGAGAAAGGAATGTATGCTTCCATGCCTGAGAGAATAACCTCCGTAATGCGCAAGGCACACTCATATGGCTCACGACCATGGAAGCAATTATCATTCCAGGGAAAATCAAAGAAGTACTACCTGAGGGCCTCCCAGTCTGCGGCTCGAAAATGCCACAGGCGACGTTTCCCTGGAGGGTCCACAGGCTGTACCGGAGTGAAAGGACAGGTTAAGGTGATAAGGTTGTGATCAGAGGAGCCCAACGGAGAGAAAAGATTAACAGAGTAAGCAGAAGGAGTAGTTGTGAGGAAGAGGTCAAGTATGTTGGAGCTCTCTCCAAGGCGGTCAGGGATACGGGTAGGGTGCTGTACAAGCTGCTCTAGGTCATTAAGGATAGAAAAGATGTAGGCTTGTTCACCAGGTCGATCAGTGAAAGGAGAGAGGGGAGGTTGTAAATATCTTCTAGTAGTAAAGCTGGATGGGTAACAGGAGCCATAAATGATTGCAAACAATCGTTGGACGAAATATCTCTGTCCAGGGAGAAATTAATTAATAGTCTCCTAAATATATTGAAAGACCGGTGGAATAAGTACGAAGAAGGTTATATAACTTTAGAAGCGGCTATAGTAAAGGCTGATGATAAGGAACTCTTATAGTCAGGAACTACGAAGTTTGAAGGTAAATTAGAAGAATACTTCTCTGTAGTAAAGACACTAGGGTCAAAATTAGCTGAGACTGCCGCAGAAACACAAATTGTGGAACAGCAGAGTAGAGCTGTTTTACCACAAATAACGCTGCCGGAGTTTGATGGGGAGCAGAATTGGAAATCCTTTTGGGATCAATTCAAATATTTAGTACATGATAGAACAGATCTCCCTAAGGTCAGCAAACTCACATATCTCTTAGGACAGGTCAAAGGAACACCTTATCAGCTGATAAAGGAATTACCAGTAGAAGAAAATAATTATGAGGTGGCCTTGACTATCCTTAGACAGAACTATGAAGACAGGGAACAAGTTATTACTCAGTTACTGAAGGCTCTAATTGAATTACCTATACCTAGACACGATTTCGATTCCTTGCAAAATTTTAGAATTGCAATAAGTTGTAATTTAAAGACCTTAGGTACTTATGAAGATATTAAGGCATCAGATTGGGTGCTTTCAAGAATTGTCCTTAAAGCTTCTACCAAAAACGAAGGATGCTTTGTATGGTAGGTACCAAAAGGATAATTTCTCCTGTGAAGAGATTGAGGAAGGCTTGATGCAACTCTGTAAACATTTGCAAGGAACAGTAAAACCTACTGAGATTAAACATAAGACAAATAAAGAGAATACCCACTAACCAACTGGTTTGGAAACCTACGTCAGAGAAGACTAAGTATGTACCTAAAGAAGAGATAGGTACTTTCCTTAGCTCCTTAAAGGCTGAGGATAATACTGTATATTAAAAACTAGGAACAGACAAGCTGATGAAATTAAGGAATTAAAACCTTCCACGGTAAAGGACAGGAATGTTTGTGCAGTTTGTGGTGAGCAACATTCCAGTGCATCGTGTCACCAGTATCCTGACTATGCATCTAGAGTAGGAAAGCTTCAGGAACCGGGGTGTTGTATAATCTGTATGAATTCCGAACATACTTCCGTGGACTGTAAGACTAAAATAAATTTTTGTTTTAAATGCAAAAGGGATCATCATCATGGTGCCCTATGCCCGAGGATGAAAACTGAGGTTCCTAAACCTGCAAGTGTCAATATGACATTTGCAAGGGGGAATACTCCAGTAATAATGCCAGCTGCAGTTCCAATCGCAGATGTGAAGGTATTGATTGAGAATAGAAACCTATTAGCATGTACCCTTTTTGATATGGGTGCTCAGAAAACCTTTATTTCTGCAGACATTGTGAAGAAATTAAAGTTACCCATTATTGGCAAGGTAAATCTCAGGATTCTTAACAACTAAGAAAGCTCAATCTTTTGATTTAGTTAGGCCTGTAGTACAATTAGGCAGAGATAAATGCCGTATAGCAGCAGCTGTACTTGATAATATGGAGACAAGTATATATATAAAAGGACTGAAGGAAACCTCTGATCATCTACAAAGCTCAGGGATAAAGTTGGCTACACGGAATGTGGAATCAGATTCTGTGGGTCCCATAAAAATGATAATTGGTTCTGATTATTGTGGAAGATTCCTACATAGGACTTTCAAGAAGAATAGGGTACAGTTGTTCCAGAGTCCAGGAGGTAACCTTATTTTAGGTCAGTTGCCTTTTCCAAAACAAGTTAAAGGAGACGCTAAACTAGTAGACTGTCTTTGTTACCCCCACACAGTCATTGATGGCAGCTAGAATAGGTGCAGAATTAGAACCTACTCAGATAAATGACTTGTTGGATGAAAATATTGAACCTGTACACAAATTGTGGGACCTAGACAGTGTAAGGACACACTCTGAGGAACCAACCCCTGAAGATAAAAAAACTGGATTTGTATAATCAGTCTGTGGAATTTAAGGATGGACAGTATTGGGTAGGTATACCATGGAAATTAAGTTACCAACAAATTACCAAGCAGCTAAGGCTCAGTAAAATTCTCTTCTAAGGAAGTTGATAGATAAACCAGAACATCTAACCATATATGTTAATATTATAAATGATCAATTGAAGAATAAATTTATAGAAGAGGTAGAATTCTCTGTTAACCACAAAGAAGGACATTACTTACCACATCATGCTGTAAGCAAGGATTCAGTAACTAGTCTACTCCCATAAGGATAGTATTCAATTGTAGCATTAAAGCTTCCAAGGGATCAGCTAGCTTGAAAGATTGCTTATACTCTTGACCTACATTAACAGAGAAGCTAGGGAATGTGTTACTAAGAATTAGAGAGAAACATTATGCTTATACAGCAGACATTAGTAAAGATTTTCTCAGAATAGGACTGGGTGAGGAGGATAGGAAATTTACCAAATTTTTCTGGCATCATGATCCTCAAAATGAGGATGGTCCATTGAAAACTTACTGTTTCCGATCGGTGCTCTTTGGCTCTTGTGCTAGTCCTTTCCTACTTTGCAGCACTTTAACCCGAGGCGTCCCGTCGACGTTCTTTAACGTCCACACGTTTTGTCACTGCCAATCCCGTTGATGTACATAAACGCGAAAAAATTGCAAGGTCCCTAATTTGCACAATTTTCAATTTTTGCGAGTGATTTTTGGTACATACACATGTGACACCTTCCTCTACAAGATGCCAGGCAGGGACAATGCCTTACCCAGCATGACCTCCTCCCCCCCCCCTGCATGCCATTGTCACAGCAATTCACCTATTATCAGTGACCTGTACCAATAAAGCAATGTCATGCCTCAGTAAGAAATTCAGGGCCAGAGTGATTCCCTAGTCAATGACAATGTGGAGGACAAACTTTACATAGCATTAGAGGAAGAAACAGTCAGAAATGATGATCAGGTAATGTGGCAAAAAAAGGTCAGGTATGGTGATGAGTTAGTGAGTGAAACAATGCTTATAATGACTATATTACTGCTTGAAAACCAATATACTCTCGTACTACATATAAATTCATACCAAGTAAATAAATAAATACCGTTTATGAGTGGTGTGAAATAGTTATCCTCACACAGAACTCGTTTTCTTTGGTGCCAGCCTGTTAGAAAACCCAGTAAGGTAAGGAGGTACTCCCACCTGTATCGAGTATTTTAAACTTCAGGTAAGCGATTTCCCTATGAATTCTTCAATGTTTCTCACCAAAAGCGGAGCTTTGAGCCAAAAAAAAAAATTCCAAAAATGGTCGGGATTGGGGGGAGTCAGTGGTGGAAAAGTGGTCGGGATGGGGAGGGTTAAAGCATCATTTTGAAATGCCAAATGCCCAGAAATAGGACAGGCTTTTTATATGGATAAATTGCAAGGTGTTGCTGATACAGAGTCGGAAGCTTTGCAGGCCTATGAAGTAGCCAATTCAAAATGTGGGAGGGGAAATTTGCCATTACAGAGCTGGAATACAAATTCACAGTTTTTGAGGAATAAAATACAGGAGGACTATCCAAATTCTGACATTCGCAAAATTCAAAATGTGTTAGGTCTTAACTGAGATAAAACAGCTGATGAAATAAGTTTGAAACCAGTTAAGTTCTCCGATGTCACTCTCACCGAGAGGTCCTTGTTAAGTCAGGTGCCCATGTTATTTGACCCATTAGGATTGGTCAGTCCTATAGTTATTAGGGGCATATGTTTAGTGCAGGAGGCTTGGCAAGAAAAGTTGGACTGGGACACGGAATTAGTTGAGACATATGTGGAACAATGGGAACAGATTAGAAAGGAGGTTGAAACCACACAAAGCATATGAATTCCCAGGGAAATAAACAGTAAAGAAAAGTCGCACTTGCGCATATTTTGTGATGCTTCTCAAAGGGCATATGGAGCAGTAGCTTATTGCGCAGCAGGAGAGGATAGTAAGATTATTATGTCCAAAGCCAGAGTTGCTCCAATTAAAGGAAGAACCCTACCTCAAATGGAATTGGCTTCCATAGAAGTAGGAACTAAATTGGCCAGGTATTTGATCACTACTTTTGATACTCAGTTTGAGGATATCTATATAAGGACTGACAGTGAGATTTGTCTTTACTGGATAGGGAAGGAAGACAATAAAATTCCTTTCATCAGTATAGAGTGAAGACTATTAAAGAGCTGCCTTCCAAATTTAAATTCATGCATGTATCCTCTAATCAGAACCCAGCTGATCTGCTCTTGAGAGGTTCGACTGTAAAGAGACTGATCAAAGATAACTTGTGGTTTGAAGGTCCTAAATGGTTACTCACTATAGAGTGGCCTGAGCAGAAACATAGTATTGCTGAGGTTGGTGTAGTAAATCTGGGTCCTGTAGTACCTGAGCCAGAAGTAATTGATATCAGCTGATTCTCATCAATAAGACAACTTATTAACACTACTAAATTAGTTGTTGAATTTTTGAATAAGCAAGTGGGGTTTCAGAAGTTAGATTCCATGGAACATTGGCTGAAAAGAATACAAAAGAACCATTACAGAGAGATTTATGACCTTTTAGGCCAGGGCACTGGGAACAGGAATAAGCTGATAAGAGATTTAGGCTTGTTCTTTAGACAGAAAGGGTCTGATTAGATGCTGGGGCCGAATAATAAAGGCTGATTTGCCTTTCCAAACTAGACATCTCATATTATTACCCAAGAGCGGATACTTTGTACAGTTAATTGTAAAGGAAGCTCATGAATTGACTCTCCATGGAGATGTACTGCAGACTTTGGCCCGAATCTGGGAAACGTATTGGATCCCTAAGGGTAGACAGGTCATAAAGAAATATATTAAAGGCTGCATCACATGTAGGAGGTATGAACAACCACATGACTATCCAGGACCACCTGCCTTACCATGGGATAGGGTAAATGTAAGTCGGCCCTTCCAAGTAACTGGAGTGGATTACACAAGGGCTATAACTGTTACAGGTTAGAGAACTCCCCGTAAAGTTTACATTAGTCTATTTACTTGTACCTACACAAGGGCAATCCATCTAGAAATGACGGAAGATCTGAGCTCAGAGACATTCCTGAATGTCTTTCGAAGATTTGCCGCTAGAAGGTCTTGTCCTAACAAATTAATAAACAACAACAGAGCTAATTTCATTGGAGCAGCACCTATACAGTTGAACATAATAGATGACCCAAAGGTTAAGTCGGCGCTGGGAATCCGAAATTGTACCTGGCAGTTCACAGCTCCAAGAGTACCATATGGCAAAATGGATTTACCGAACGAATGATTGGTATTGTGAAGAACTGCCTAAGGAAAACATTACACAGAACTAAGATCACAAGAGAGAATTTAAGAACAGTGATAACTGAAATTGAAAATAGGATTATTAATGGACCCCTAACATATTTAGATGACATTAGCATTTCGACTGAGGCCTTGACACCGGCTTATATGATATTTGGCAGGAAGCTCCATCCGGTGCCTTGTGTGGATATCCAGGAAGAAGTAAATGATCCTACCATAGAAAATAATGATTTAGGACAATATCTGCGGGAGGGATATCAACATCTGAAAAAGGTATTAGATACTTGGAATAGACATTGGAGCGAAGAATATCTTTTGAGCCTACAAGAAAGATATTATGGGGCTCAGGCTGCCAGCTATAAGTCTGTTATAAACATAGGGGATGTGGTCTTAGTGAAAACAGAACAACCAAGATCCCAGTGGCTATTAGCTAAGGTGATCTCCATGCACCCAGATTCAGAGGGGGTGCTGAGACTCGTAAAAATAAAATGTAGGGGACATACCAGAATAAAAACTATTGATAATCTGGTACCCCTTGAGTTAGCGGCGACCCCGGATACAGGGGATGGTGAAGATCAATTGGGTCAAGATGTGCAACCTAGAAGGGCCCCAGCACAGGGTTCTCGAGACCTATGGAGAGAACTCCTGGCTAAAGGTCACATTACATGATACAGCGTATCATTTTTCGCCCAGCCCCAAAACTATGGGAAATATTTTCCCCCAAAGCAGTTGTGCTCTCTACTTTTTAAAATAGTTGCCCCTTGTTATGCAGAGAGCGCATACCTCCGCCAACGCCATTGCCATTAAAATGGATCTGGATCCGGATCCGTGGAGGTATTGTGTGGAATACAGTGGATCCGGATCCGCCCCCAAATGTAATCAATTGTTCCTTGACCCATGGCCCACTTTTGCACAAAATATTATTGAAATCCATTGAGAACTTTTGGAGATATTTGTGTAATACATAGGATCTGGTTATGGATATGGATCCGCCCCAGAATATAATCAGTTCTTTCTTGGCCCATGGTCCTGTGGGAAATATTTTCTCCCAAAGCAGTTGTGCTCTCTATATTTTAAAATAGTCGTCCCTGGTTAGAAAGTAGAAAACCTGAGATCGTTAACAACTATTCTAGCGGTTTTTACATCCCAGAAATAACGTTCTCTTTAATAATTCTTATTACTGATAAATGCTACTGCGTTTAACCCTTGTGGACAACTATATTGTAAATACATGTAATTATCTGGAAAGTTCCATTGACCTAACCCGCGTCTGCGCGTTAGATGACGTGACTAAAGGATGAGAAGCCCCACATAAAGCAGATGTAGGTTTAACATATTTACATAGGTGAAGGGAATATTTGGGTTGGCTTTAGTTGAATTAAAACTAAGATTATTTTGTTAGATTCGCCCTGTATATATCATGATGTAATCTAACTGTATTTAATATTGTAATTAATTAATAGTTGGCACCTCTACCATTCTATGAGGGAGATAGAGGCTTGCCTAGTTCACTCACTCTGCTCCTAGACAAGGTCCAAGCACGTTTGTACATATGCACCTCAAGGACGCTTGACAGCCCAAGCAACAGACAGAAAAGCAGGCTCGTCATCATCTGTTGTTCAACACTCCCTAGCTAAGTAACTTTACCAATTGGCCGATTTAAGGAGGGATTAGCTAGGAGATAGAAGAGAATTAGTTAGGTGAGTTAAGGTGTAAGTTACGGTTCACCTAACCCTGTGAGACTTGTTTGAATTTACTTAAGGACAATTTTAGGGACGAGTAAGGACCTACGTATTGTTTACTAGAAAATACTATAAATTTCTTACATCTTGGTGGGCGACAGAGGATACCGACTTATGCAAAGTCAAATTTTTCTAACAGGCTCGTTCTTCCACAAAATTTCATTGAATTTCATTGAGAACTTTTGGAGATATTATGTGGACAAACAATTAGACAAACATAAATGTAAACACAAACACAACCTCCTCAAACTTCTTTGGAGGAGGTAATTAAGAAGTATCACAGTATATTATATAATATAAACGTTTTCCTAGAACTGTGAGTATGCATTCATTACCTACCACCATGGTGCTGCTCACAACATTTCCCTAGGATACGCAATTCAATCGACCAAACTTCCCTGAAAACCTGTATATGGAGCCGATTTTTCGACTCTTATAAACCCAAGGTTTAGAGCTTGAATTTACACACTTTATGCCGCAAACCAGAGCATTTTAGACCAACTGGTTCATGAGCTATAGCCCATCAATTTTGAAAAAAGTTACTCTTCCAGGCGGGAAGACTCCAGTTTTCTATGCTTCCCCACCCCCATTCCTCCCTCATTCCTCCCCTCCCATGACCTTCCTCACCCACTCCCATCACCTCCTCTCTCTTCCTCCCCTCCCCCCATACCCCCTATCCCTGCCCGGTCCCCCCTTACCCCCAGCCTTCAAAATTTTCCAGCTCATTTTTTTTTTCTTCAAACAATAGGATGCACAATATTGATGTCGGTGTTCCTCACTCACTCCCAACATCCCCTCCAACACTTCTCCCCTCCCCACCTTCCCTCCCCCCGTCACCTTCCCTCATAACTGTGTAGCTGTCCAAAAAAAAAAAAAAAAAAAAAAAGAGCAAAAGCATGCAAAATCTTTTTCTTGCTGTTACACACTCCAGCACCCTCTCCCCTCACCCCTTCGCCCCCCTCCCCTCCCCTCAGAGCTGTCAAATCAAGTAGCTGTAAGAATTTCAATTAAAAAAAACAAAAAAACTAGAGCTATCCCCCTCCTCACCTACACCCATCAGAATATTCCAGCTCATTTTTTTTTTTTTTCAAACAATATCATGCAAAATAATTATGTCGGTGTTCCTCACTCACTCCTAACACCCTTTCCCCCCAACACTTCTCCCCTCCCCACCTTCCCTCCCTCCATCCCCTTCCCTCAGCTGTGTGGCTGTCAAAATAAGAAATATGAAAAAAACATACATTCTATGTTTCGTGCATCGGTGTATGCAGTTACACAAACAATAATCTGGTAGTGAATGAAAACACGTGACATGAATAGTAACAATGGCGTATAATACTCTAGGCGGAGGGAGAGGGGAGAGGTAAGCAGAATGCATACTACAGGGGGTGGGTTGGAGTGGAGAGAGGCCTGGAGGGGTGGTATGGGGGTATAGAGGTGGGAGACAGACACCACAAGACAAAGAGGAAAGGCCGAGAGGGAGTACAGGGGTGTGAAGGGTGGGTAGGGGGGATATAAACCTCCCTAGGGAGACAGGGAGGGGGGGAAAGGGGGGGATCCACTGTGGCATGATGGAGGATGGTCGGGAAGGGGGAGAGAGGGAGTAGGAGGAGGTCAGAGGCGAGGGAGGGGGAGAGGGAACAAAGATATTGGAGTACAGGAGGTGGTGAGAGGGCAGTGTGGGAATCACTCCCCTACCATGGGTCGGGGCCTGGATCCTTCCCCCTCCCTACTCAGGACTTAGTTCTCGTTGGTTTGCATCGATATACGTCACAATCAGGCCGAAGCCTAGTGTCCGCAGTTTGTTACAAAGGCTTCATTATCGATCATATTCGGCATCTAGAGAAATTCTGGAAAAGGATCGATCGATCGATCCTATTAGTACTTAAGGGGTTAAGGAAGCAGTCGTTAGAGGCCACCAAGGATTAATGAAGTGGGATATGGAACTGAGTATTAGGAAGATGTTTACGTTCACCTTTAAACCCTAACATCTTTCCTTAATTTCCCAATACCCATTTTCTTTGTCGAGGTGTCCAACTCACAAGTTGGAATCATTGTTGTTTCCTCTAAATTCCTAATACCTCTAGCGTGTTTGTGTCTCCCCTACCATTTTCATCATCCCGACTCACGTGAGATAAGGAGGATAAGGAAGAGAAGGTCAAAGGTGAGGAGGAGGAGGAGGAGGAGGCGGTGAAGGAGGAGGGAGGGGAAGAGAAGGAGGAGGAGGAGAAGGAGGGGGAGGGGAGGAAGAAAGGAGAGAGTGAGGGAGAGGGGAAAAAGGATGGGGATGGGGTCGAGGAGAAGAAAGAGGAGGAGGAGGAGGGGAAGGGAGGGTAGCAGCTGTGGAGTGAGGAGAGATTAAAATCTATGAGTAGAGGTAAAGATGCGGAGACAAGGGAAGAGAGTGAGGAAGGGGAGGAGGTGAGGAACGAGATGTAAAGACAGAAGTGAGGGGAGAGAAGAACGAGATGAATGAACGTGAAGGAAGAACACGAAAGGACGTGGCAGAGAGGTGATGGAGAGAAGGAAGGGATGGATAGAAGTAAGGGAGGAAAGAACGGAGGGAGAAGAGAGGCGAAGAAAAAGAAAGAAAAGTGGGGTAAGGTAAGTGAGGGGAAAATGAGAGGAAAATGAAATGGGAGCAAAGTATAAGATGAGACGGAGGAAGAGAAGCAGGAGAGAAATGAGGAGAGGGAGAATGAGAGAGGAAAGACACAAGAGAAAAATGAAGAGAAAGTGATGGTCTGTGGGAGGACAGCGAAGGTGGAAACAAGAAAACAGGAGAGAATAACAGACAGGGGAGAAAGGAGAAAGGTATAAAATATGGAGAGAGAGAGACAGAGAGAGAGAGAGAGACAGAGAGAGAAAGAGAGAGGAGAAAGTCAACATTTGGGATGAAAATACACAATAAACCTGGAAAAGTAAGAAAAGCAGGGTCAAACAGTCGTAAGAATAAAAAAAAAAGTGTATAATTTTGAGAAAATTATTTAAAAAGATGATATGAGCACGTTGAACTGTCTTATCAAGAGAAACTGACAACTGATGAAAACCACAGGAAAGAGTAGAGGTAAAGGGAAGAGGGGAGGTTGGGCGGTATTGGCGGAAAGGTAAAAAGGAAGAGAAGAGATGAGAGGGAAGATGAAATGAGAGGTCCGGAGGAAGAAGTTATGAGAGAGGTGAGGGGAAGAAGATGTGAGAAGATGAGGAGAATGGTGAAGGAATAAGTAAGAATGAAGTACACTCAAAAGAAGTGAGGAAAAGGAAAGGTGAGGGATAGGTGATGAGGGAGAGATTAGGAGGAATACCATAGGATAAAAGTGAGGGATAGGTGAGAAAGATGACAGGGGAGGGATAGGCGAGGAGGGAGAGATTAGGAGGAATACCATAGGATAAAAGTGAGGGATAGGTGAGAAAGATGACAGGGGAGGGATAGGCGAGGAGGGAGAGACTATGTGTGAAAGAGATGGGGAAGATGATAGAAGTGACAAGGGAGGAGTGATGATAGAGGTATCGGAAAAGAGAGAATAGGAGCGTTCGCGCGAAGAGGAAAATCTGCCAGACACCGCCAGAAACCATGTCTCGTTTTCGTTTCAGCGGGCTAGGGGAATCTTAGTTAAATTTCAGGGTTATTTTTCTGATCGATAATTACGATATTGGTTGAGCAAATAGCTTTTAAAAATGTAAATAACTCTTACTTATGCTATTTGACCCAAAATATCGCCGATAATGTAATATATTTGTATATTCTTCCCTAAGAAGATTAGTATAATATTTGCCAAAAAGGCGGTTTTTGGATTGTATGAAGTAAAAAAGGCGTATGAATATTGACATTTGTATATAATCTTGTACAAAAAATGACACATATGGTCTATCTATAGTTTAATATTTATTAGACTAAAATTTTAGGGCGTACCGAAGCTTAGCGCTGCCAGACGTACGAAGTACGCACAGTTGATGAGCAGATCAGCCAGTGAAGACAGACGGCTGTTTCGATTTCCTCGGAATACTTGTTTTACCGGAGGCAGCATAAAAATATTGACATGTTTTTTTGAAGTGAATTGAGTTTTATTCTTACTCATAGGGAGTTTAATTTGTTAATATAAATTATAACTAATTTCTGTTATTGGATAAAGATTTACATATATATTTCTATGCATGCATAAATCAGGCTGCAACTGCTGTGGAATATTTTTTTTAAATTACTTTTGTTCATGCTGCATTGACACAGTACTGTTTAAAAGAGAAGAAATAGAATATTTATGTAATTTTACAACAAGTAAGATGCATGACAAAGGACATTCAATTATTGCCCGACATGTGATTTTTTTCCATCTGAAAAATTAAAATATTGGTGACATCTGGCATTTCTCCAGGCGCGCAAACACTCCTATGGGGAAGGTAATGGAAAGTTGAACATAAGAACATAAGAAGAGAGGATAACTGCAGTAGGCCGGTTGGCCCATGCTAGGCAGCTCCTAGAAGAGTAACTGAACTACTAGAATGAGATAAGGATAGCAAAGAAGAAGGCTCTCCCCCGCCCTCCAAACCCTCCAGCCGAAGCCGGCAGGAAAAAGTCAGAAAGAACACCACGCCGTATAGAAAAACTGGCGTGGACATTTTACAGGAAAGTGTGAAAGGAGAATAGAGACTATCATAGTGTAACCTGAAAAGAAAATTTATTTTTGAATTAGTATTGGTTATAATATTTTCTTTATTCTATATCCACCCCTTTTTTGTCATATGCTTATCTAGCCTATGCTTGAAACTCTCAATGGAAGAGGCAGCAACTACTTTACTAGGTAGCTTATTCCATTCGTCTACTACTCTATTACCAAACCAATTTCTACCGATTTCCTTTCTGAAACGGAATTTTTCTAGTTTGAAACCATTATTTCTAGTTCTATCCTGTATGCTCACTTTAAGTACCTTGCTAATATCTCCCTTATTTATACCATTCATCCACTTAAAAACCTCAATTAAGTCTCCCGTTACTCTACGCCTCTCTAGCGAATGCAGACTTAGTCTTTTCAGTCTGTCTTCATATGACAGGTTCCGGACGTCATGTATCATTTTAGTCATTCTTCTCTGTACATTTTCTAACGAATTAATATCCATTCTATAGTAAGGACACCAAAATTGTACTGCGTAGTCTAAATGTGGCCTTACTAATGCTAGATAAAGTTTCAGTATTACTTTAGATGATCTATTGCTCACGCTTCTCGAAATAAATCCTAGGACCCTATTTGCTTTATTTCTTGCATTAATGCACTGTTGCCTAGGTTTAAGGTCGTTACTAATCATAACTCCTAGATCTCTCTCGCATTCAGATTTGCTAATTTCTCTGTTATCTAAGCTGTATTTAGTATCTCCAATGGTCTTGCCTACGTTAAGTACTTTACATTTTTCAACGTTAAATTCCATTTGCCAAGTTTTAGACCATTTGGACAATGTATCGAGGTCTTTTTGTAAGTTATGGCAATCGTCAGTCGAGTTAATGATACGCCCTATTTTTGTATCGTCGGCAAATTTGCTGATGCTGCTATTGACTCCTAAGTCTAGATCATTTATATATATGATAAATAATAAGGGACCGAGTACTGAACCCTGTGGTACACCGCTAGTTACTAATCCCCAGTCCGACTTAGTTCCATTTATTAATACTCTCTGCTTTCGTCCTTTCAGCCAAGATTCTATCCATTTTAAGATATCGCCGTCTATACCGTGTGCTCGAACCTTTCTAACTAACCTTTCGTGTGGGACTCTATCAAAAGCTTTACTAAAGTCCAGATAAATAACATCGTAAGCTTTATCGCTATCTACTGCCTCATAGACCTCCGAGTAGAATGACAACAAATTTGTGAGGCAGGATCGTCCTTGCCTGAATCCGTGCTGACTTTCGTTTATAAGATTAAATCTTTCTAAGTGTTCTCTAATCCTATTTGCCAAAATTGACTCTAACATTTTTCCTACTATAGACGTTAGACTTATCGGACGATAATTCGACGCAGCTGATTTATCACCCTTTTTAAAGATGGGCACTACGTTTGCGGTTTTCCACGCCTCTGGAACTTCTCCTGAACTTAAAGAGTCATTAAATAACGTTAAAAGTGGCTGACATAATTCTTCTTTGGTTTCTTTTATAATTTTTGCATATATATCGTCCGGACCTGGCGATTTTTGAGGTTTTAACTTGTTAATTTCTTTCAATACGTCCTCCTTACTAATGGTTATTTTACTAAGAATATTTTCCGTATTCTCATGGTAAATATTTGCTGCTTGAGGGACCAGGCTTAGATTTTCATTGGTGAATACTGATATGAAATAATTATTTAGGATGGAGCACATTTCTTTATCTTCACTGGTAATGTCACCTGATTCTGTTCTGAGTGGTCCTATCCTATCTTTATTTTTCGTTCGGTACATTTGATAAAACCCTTGGGGTTTACTTTTGATTCACTTGCAACCTTAATTTCATAACTTCTCTTTGCTTTTCTTATCTCCCTCTTTACTTCTCTATTTAAAATTGTGTACCGGTTACGTAAGTGTTCCTCTCCACGTTTTATTTTTCTATATATTCCTTTCCTTTGGCCTATGAGAGATTTTAATCTGTTGTTTAACCATCTTGGTTCTGAATTGTTAGTTCTAAACGGTTTTGAAGGAATATATCTATCTTGGCCTCCGTATATTATATTTATTAACTCGTTATACTTCTCACTGGTCGAACGTCTGTTTGGTACTGGAGCTGAGTTAATTTCCGTCACGTGGACTACATTCCTATCTACCACCTCCCCCCTCACAGACACCTGACGGACATCCCCACGTGCTTCCTGCGCCTGACCTATGACCTGGTGATGGACAGTTGCGGAAGAATTGGTGAGATGGGGAAGGGTGAGGAAAATGAGGAAGATGTGAAGAGGGAAAAAATGTGATTTTTTTTTCCATCTGAAAAATTAAAATATTGGTGACATCTGGCATTTCTCCAGGCGTGCAAACTCTCCTATGGGGAAGGTAATGGAAAGTTGAAGAGGAGACGGAAAGGCCAGAATGAGGAAGGTGATGGACAGTTGAGGAAGAATTGGTGAGATGGGGAAGGGTGAGGAAGATGTGAAGAGGGAAAAAATGAAGACAGTTGACGCAGAACTGAAAGAAAACCACAGGAGAGAAGAGGTGGAGAGATGATGAGGAAGAGGATATTAGAAGAGAGAGGTAACTCTTATCCCCCAGGGGTTTCCCGCCATCGTCCACTCCTCCTTATGGGGAATTTCTGAGATTTTAGGAGAAATACCCTTACTTCAAACCCTAATATCTGCCAACCTATTACAGCTAGAGAAAAAATTAAGTAAACATAAGACTCACCAACTCTTCCTCTTTCCAATGAAAGTATCCCGAGGTCTCCAGGTCGTCCCGTCGACGAGTAAGGATAAGTTAAAAATGACTTGTTTTCTGTGTTTTGGCGGGCCAAATCCGGTTGCGCGCCATTGCTAGTGACCTTGGACTCGCCGGCTAACATTGGCAGCACTGTTCGAAGTGGTGATTGTAACACTGCCCGGCCTCTCGGAATATTCCAGTAATTTTTTCTATTTTAATTTACTCACTGTCGTAAGGATGAGTCATCACCACTTCCATGTGGCTCCCCATAGGGTTTTCCGCCCGTTTCATAGCCCTACTATGCCCCGTAGATATATAGAAAAGAATTGCTCTTTATTTTCTGTACTCACTTCTTGTGTCAATTATAATGATTTCCCTCTACTGCGGCACTTGTATGTGCACCTGACATCACGATTACGGGTAAGTGTGCTTTGAGAAGATAATGCTCTGGCGGTTTCATGCAGTATGGTTGAGTATGAGGTAACTGCTTGTACAGAATCTGTGACTAATTTGCACTAATCAGGGACATTGTGAAAATAGTACTAATATTATACACAACTTACAGTTTTTGTACTTCACATCACAAATACGCTAATGCTCACATATTCATCATTATTTTCTGAGTAACAAGGGAAAAGATTTAGTTACAACCAACCAGGCCATTTTCTTTCCCATGCACTTTTGGTTTTCTTTCATTGCACTAGATAGGGTTACTCAATGCGTTTCCAATCACTGTTTCACAAATAACCATGAACGGTAACATTTATTGCAATGCACTTGTAAAACTTATTATAAAACACTTATTTCATAACACTTATTAGGTATAACTTATATCTTACATTTCACTTATGTATAAAAAAAAATACATTTGTGCTTATCTGTTTACTGTTTACAATTTCCCACACACCTGCTCAGTCACTGAGCCCTCTCCCTGGCAATAAGGGGAGAACTTTCACAGAGGTCAATAATGCAATTGGCCCTGTGCATGGAGGGATGGAATTGGACAAGGAGGATAAGAAAGACATCACTCTACACTCTACCAGTGCTGTGTACAGACAGAGCCATGCGTCAGTGGGATACCTCGGGTACCCACCTACTCTATAGTCATCATAGAAAATGGCCACGAATTCAAAGGGTGGCAGGAAAGTGCTTCTGGTGTATCCTGTCAGCCAGCGGTGCTCCGCGCCCTGAATCATGATGGCTGTACACGTCTGCCGGCCGGTAGGGGTTAAGGAGGGAGACATGAATAAAAGTTGAGTAAAGATGAGGAAGAGCTGGTCTGGGAATCACTTTGAAGAGACGGCCGGCAAGCAGGGCAGGGCCGGTGGCAACAGTAAAGGTGATATTGGTGGTGGTAATAGTAGTGGTGAAGGTGGAATTGGTGATGGTAAGCAGCATAGTGATGGAGATGCGAACGGTGGTAGCAGACAGTCAGGGCAGTGCTGGTGTTATGTGGGATTGGTGCTGGTGAGGCTAAAGAGGATGCTAAGTGGTAGTAATGATGGTGAGAAGGTGGTGGACTTACCAAATATACACTTAAAGGCAGTGGTATCGATCCACTTTTGGGGAGGGCAATGAGCCTTTAACATAGTACTTTGTTAAGTTTGTTGGTATACGAGCTCATCAATGAATTTCGAAAGTCATTCTTCATTGTCTTGTAATTATCAATGAGAATTGGTCCGATATTAATATCCCCAACTGAACAGTCGTGGTGTTGTGGAATGAAAAGTGTGCTGCCGTGTCTATGCTTAATTACTGTAATGTTGCAGGGTGAGTCGAGGGGCTGGGGATGTACAGTGTGCTGCTCTAACTGAAGGCCGTTTTCTGGGGAGCATAGTAGGCCTCGTTGTACTTCTTCCTTAGCAATTTGATTTATAATTTACACTTTAATGCTCTACAGTGTCTTATGTTATGTCACTTTAATACAACATGCCGTGCGTCAGTAACATAAAAGAGGATAGTGAGGTGTAATGTGAAGATGAAATCACTGAGAAAATGATATTAAGAAATTTCCAATGCAGCTTAGAATACGAACTTGAGTGTAAATTGTGAGGAAATTCTGATTTTAAAGTCCTGCATACAGCTAACGGTTACGTGTGGTTTGACAGTATTAAGTTTAATGAAGCGACTAATTATACCAGCATATTAGTATTTATGTAGTCTGAATGCACGGTGTGGTGAAACAGTAAAGTGTAAAGTACAGTGAAGTGACAAAAAAGGTCAAGTCCCCAATGCATGTGAGGTAGGGTGCTAAGAGATTAATGTATGAGTAGGGATAGTGTAAAGTATATTGTAATAGCAAAATGTGAAGGGTGTAGAGGTGGTTCATAGTAAAGAATGACGGTGATTAGAGATGAAATGTAGTGGGTTTTTGTGTGTTGAGCGAGATGAAATAGCAATGTGAAGTGTGTTGGTGAGGTCTGTTGTAGTATCATTAGAGGCCCGCCCAAGGGGTGAATCGCACCAGACGTGAGCTAATACATATCTAGCATGGGTCAGAATATGGCCTTGACCTTGACCTACTTTCATCAATTTTGAACTCATAGATAATCATCCTTACTACACATCTGTAAAATTTTGTGATGATAATTTGAGCGGTTGCGAAGTTATAGTGCTAACAGTCACACAAACAGACACACAAACTGAAAACAGTACTCGTAAGAGATTTTCATCCCTACTACACACCTGTAATTTTTTTTTGATATCTTGAGAGGTTGCGATGTTATGTTAACAGACACACAGACCTTGACGAACTTACACCAATTTCGAACTCGTCACTGATTTTTTCCCCTACTACATACCTGTTTTTTTTTGTGTGTGTGTGTGATATCTTGAGCGGTTGCGAAGATATCATGCTAACAGACACACAGGCGGACAAACAAACTAAAAGCAATACTAGCCTCGCTATCGCGGCTGATAAAAATGTTTATGTGTGGCCGTGAATGAAGTATGACAGTTATGGTGAGCATAAAGTGTGGTGGGTTTGTGTGTATACAGTGTGATGAAAAACCAGTGTCAAACGTCATGAAATAACAGTGTGAAATGTCCTGGTAAGGCACAATGATAAATGTGATAGGGAGGGGAAAAGATGACACCAAAATTATGGTGGTGGTGAAGGTGACTGAGGCCAGTGGCCACAGCATGCGCGCGTGCACGCACGCACGCACACAAACACACACACACACACACACACACACACACACACACACACACACACACACACACACACACACACATATATATATATATATATATATATTTATCATGGTACTTGAAGCCCTTTCACGTGACTTTAGAAACGGACTCCCGTGGGAGTTGTTGTATGCTGATGATTTGGTGTTGACTGCAGAGAATGAAAGGGAGGCGGAGGAAAGGTTTGGGAAATGGAGAGATGGTATGGGGCAAAAGGGTTTAAGGGTAAATGCAGATAAAACAAAAGTGATGATATCTAGGGTTGGTGGCGGTACTGTCAAAGACGAGGGAGAGTGGCCATGTGCAGTTTGCCACAAGGGCGTGGGAAGTAATTCCATCTTGTGCGGTGTGTGTGATAAATGGGTGCATAAGAGATGTAGTGGTATCAGAGGTAGACTGCGAGATAGTGCTGATTTTATGTGTACGGCGTGCCGGGGTGAGCAGGTGGAGATCGTCAGACGTGAAAGGATTGAACTTGCTGGTGAGTCTCTTGAGTGTGTGGAAGAGTTTTGTTATTTGGGAGACATGTTGTGTGCTGGAGGTGAGGCTGGAGCTAGCTCTGTGGCTAGGGTGAGAAGTGGTTGGAAGAAGTTCAGGGAGCTCTTGCCTCTCCTGACATTGAGAGGGCTCTCCCTACGTGCTAAGGGGTCTTTGTATGCAGCATGTGTTAGGAGTGTAATGCTGTATGGCAGTGAGACCTGGGCAGTGAAGGAGGAAGACATTCGCCGGCTCAGACGTACAGAAATGACAATGATTAGGTGGATGTGCAGTGCGTCCCTGCGTCCAAGGCCTGGAGGGGCTGGGTTTACAATGGAAGAGTTGAGAGGTAGGATGGGACTGGAGTGTATTGGTGTTGTGATGAGGAGAGGTAGATTGAGGTGGTTTGGACATGTGGAGAGGATGGGGGATGATAATTGGGTGAGGAAGGTGAGAAGTGTTAATATTGGGGGTGGGGTTATGAGGGGTAGACCGAGAAAGACATGGGACGAGGTCATTAAGTGTGACCTTAGGGTTAAGGGACTGAATAGGGAGGCTGCAATGGATCGTGCAGCGTGGAGAGCCGCCATTAGGTGACCAAGGCCGACACATGCAAGCATGTTGGAGCCTTTAAAAACGAAACGAAACGAAACGATATATATGTATATATACAGTATATACACAATCTGGCAGCACTATGGGGTGGTACTACTACTCTGCAGCCAGGTTGTGTTAGGAAGAATACTGCCACCGTATTCCCTGCATGTTGTAAAAGGCGACTAAAAGGGGCGGGGTGAGGGGACTAGGGACCTCCTCCTCTGTTTTTTAGTTCCTAAAAAGAAACAGGCCAGAGAAAGGGATGGGGGACTGAGTTATCCCCGTACCCTGAAAATTGGGTCTATGAATGTGCGAGGATGTAATACGATTGAGGCTAAAAAGGAGGAGATTGGGAGAATGTTTGTGAGAAGAAAGCTTGATGTGTTAACTTTAAGTGAAACGAAGATGAAAGGGAAGGGTGAGTCTAAGTTTCGAAGTGTGAATGGAAGATTGTCAGGTACAGATTGAGGAAGGGCAAGGGAAGGTGTGGCCTTGTTAGTAAGTCCGGTAGTACGGCAGTGTGTGATTGAATGGAAGGAGGTGTCATCGAGATTGATGTGGGTGAAAGCATAATTTCAACGTTAGTTGTGGGTGTTTGTGAGTGGATATGGGCCTAGTAGTGAAAGGGATAAAGAAGAGAGGGAGTCTTTCTGGAATGATGTTGATGAGTGTCTGCAGAGTTTTGGAATGAATGTGAATGTGGTAATGATGGGAGATCTGAATGCTAGAGTGGGAAATGTAGCAGTTGAAGGTGTAGTTGGTATGCATGGTGTTCCTGGAAGAAATGAAAAAGGGGAACGAATGATAGGGATGTGCGTTGAGCGAGAGACGGCGATTGGAAATACCTTATTTGAGAAGAAAGATATTTATAAGTATACATGGGTGAGACAGGAGGGTGGAAGGGTTGTTGATAGAGCATTGATGGACTATTTGATTGTGTCCAGGAAGGTAATAGGAAGATTGTTGGATGTGAGAGTTCTGAGAGGGGAGGGTGGAGGTATGTCTGACCACTACCTAGTGGACGAAAAGTTAAGAGTAGGTATGAGATGGGTGAGAGCTAGGAGAGTTAGGTGTGGCAGGGAGGTTTTGAAAGTAAGTTGAATAAAAAGAGAAAATTATAGAGTATCACGAGAAAATGAAAGATGAGTGGAACGCAGTGAAAGATCAGAAAAATGGCAGTGTGGAGGAGGAATGGCAGTTGTTTAAGAGTGCTGTGGTGGGGAATGCGGATGAGGTGTGTGATGTGAGACGAGTGGGTGGTGGTGTAAGAAGAGGAAATGAATGGTGGTGCGAGGAAGTAAGTATTGCTGTGGCTGAGAAGAGACGTGCATATGATGTGTGGTTGCAGAGAAAGGATGAGGTGTCATATGAGAGGTGTAAGGAAAAGAGGAATAGAGTGAGAAGAGCTGTGCGTGATGCTAAAGTGGCAGCAGATGAGAGGTGGGGTGGGTGGTTGACTGAGAATTTTCACCAGAATAAGAAAATGTTTTGGGAGGAGGTGAAAAGGGTGCAAAAGGGAGAGTCTAGGAAGGCAGAGCGAGTAAAAGCAGAGGATGGAAGGGGATGTTAATTGAGATGGATGCAGTAAGGAAAAGGTGGGCAGAGTATTTTGAAAGATTGTTAAATGTAGAGGAGGAAAGGGAGGCTGAGATTTTGGCGGATGGAAGGGTGCAAGGAATAAATGTGTTGGGAGAGTTGAATGATTCTTTGATCACGAAGGAGGAAGTGCAGGAGGCAGTAAAGGAGATGAAAACAGGGAAAGCTGCAGGTATGGATGGATGTGCTGTGGAATGCCTGAAAGGTAGTGGAGCGACTATTGTTGATACCAGTGCTTTGTGAAATGTATGGTGCCAATTGACTGGGCCAGTGCTTGTGTGGTCCCGTCGCATAGAGGTAAGGATGATAAGTATGAATGTACTAGCTTTAGGGGTATAAGTCTGCTGAGTGCTGTAGGTAAGGTGTATGGTAGTGTTAATTAAAAGAGTTAGAGAGGGTACAGAGAGAGTGATTGGTGATGAGCAGTGTGGCTTTAGGAGAGGGAAGGGATGCGTGGATCAGGTGTTTGCTGTGAGACAGGTGCGTGAAAAGTATTTAGCAAAAGGTAAGGATGTGTTTTGGGCGTTCATGGATTTAGAGAAAGCGTATGATAGAATTGATAGGGAGGCTTAGTGGACTGTTTTAAGATTGTATGGACTTGATTGTAGGTTACTAAAAGGAGTGAAAAGTTTTTATGTAAATAGTAGAGCGTGTGTAAGAGTGGTAAATACTGGGAGTAATTGGCTTCCCGTGAGAGTGGGGCTGCAGCAGCGATGCGTGATGTCGCCTTGGGTGTTTAATATTTATATGGATGGTGTTGTATGGGAATGCAAGAGTGCTAGTGGAAGTCTGAGTCTGGCAAATGATGAATGTAGAGAGTGGAATCTGAAGCAGCTGCTGTTTGCAGATGATACTGCACTGGTGGCTGATTGAGAGAAGAGATTGTGACAGTTGGTAGAGGAGTTTGGAAGGGTGTGTGAAAGGAGGAAATTGAATGTAAATGAGAATATGAATGTATGAGAAGTGATGAAGTGTACGCGGTTTGTAGATGGTAGGAGGATGAATATAGTTTTGAATGGTGAGTTACATGAGGAGGTAGAGTGTTTTAAGTATTTAGGGTCACATGTTGCTGTGGATGGAAGCATAGATGCAGAAGTGAAGTTCAGAATGAATGAAGTAGGAAAGGTGCTGGGAGCAATGAAAAAAGTGTTTAGATGTCGTTCGCATAGAATGGATGTAGAAAGAAAGCTGTATGAGGGTGTTGGGGTACTGACTGCGTTATGTGGGACTGAAACATGGAATATGGGTGTAGCAAAGAGGAAAAGTTTCAATGTAATGGATATGAGGTGTCTGAGGAGTATGTGTGGAGTGACGCGTGTGGATTGAGTGAGAAATGAAGTGCGAAGGAGAAGTGGAGTTGTGTGGGAGATAACTGATTGAGTTGAGCAGATGATGTTGCGATGGTTTGGGCATATGGAGAGAATGGATAATGAGCAATTGGTAAAAATGATAACCAGGTCTGATGTGAGAGGTGTAAGGCTGAGAGGAAGACCACGAATAGGATGGATGGTCATTGTGAAGAGTGTTGGATGCGGGAGGGATGTCTGTTGAGCAAGGAGGAGTGGCTGTGCGTGACAGAAATGAATGAGGAGAAATTGTGAATAAATAAATGATGACGCAGCCTTGAGATGATATTCTTCTGCATTTGTCTGATCAGCTGATCAGGTCAGATGCGAGTAAGGGGATGGGTCTATTATGATGTGGCAGGGGTAAACCAGCTCTGCTGTCAGGCCCTGCTGTGGATGTCACTGATTGCATTGCGCAGTTCCCCCTCGTGTGGTGCGGTGTGGTGAGAATCTGTCCCTTCTTCCCTTTGGGGTTAATATGCGAATGAATGTGTTTGAGTGGATCACTAAATTGAGAGTTTGTCATCCTGTCTTGGCTACCTTCCCTTCCTTGGGGGAAGCAGCCATGGTGTGTGTGTATATATATATATATATATATATATATATATAGATAGATAGATATTGTTACGTAGCCTATGATTTCATCATCCTTTGTATAATTCTAACGTACAGTATGCTGCATGTTTGATCACGATTCGCCTCGTGGCTTCCATAGTGACCAAGCTTCCGTGTTCTACCTCACTCCCCCCTTCTCCTTCCTTATAGTAGAGTAAGTCGTTCTTTCTGTTGTTCAGAGCAGGAGTGTCAACTCTTTGTCCCCTATGGCTTCATTTGCTCGTCCTTCTTACAAGTTGTATCAAGCTCTGCCGGCCCCTATATAATGAGCTCAGTCTCTGCATTATTGCCACTTAGATCTACTCCTCATTTTGTTCACATCTCTGTCCTCCCTTGTGCAGTTGTTATTATTTTTGTGAGTGCTCAGGATGTCTCCAACCATCTAGCTGCTGTGTAATTTGAGTATAAGTGTTATTACATTTTTTTCTTGTACTGTATAGCATAAGGTGTTAATTCGTAGGCCTGGTAAGGTTTTTGTGATTCATGTGGAGTTTCTTTTATGTCAGCCATTATTAATATTATTTTGTATCTGTAATAATATATCTTGCATTAACTGAGCATTATCCAGTTTTCTCATTTTATCAGGGCTGACTTAGATAAATTTACTCTAGCTAATTTCGTGTTAATAGAGGCAATTGCAGTTAACCATATATTTAACCTGTTTTTTGCCATTACATTATCCTTATGAGTCCTGAATGTTTAGTTGTTAGTTTGAGCATTAAACTTTAACTTGTAATTTTGCCTAACTCTTTTGTTTTGAACCTGGAACTTTGTGGGACAGCAGTGATTTTAGTATTCTCACTTGAAGTGTTCATTATCTCTCTCTCTGTTCCGTAACAATATATATATATATATATATATATATATATATATATATATATATATATATATATATATATATATATATATATATATATATACTGTATATATATGCACATACAGAGAGAGAGAGACAGAGAGAGAGAGTGAGGGTGAGGAAGAGAGAGACCTCTCTCCCCACCAGACTCATGAAAAAGCAGTTATTTTACATGAACGGGGAAAATTATGGGCTTCATTTGTTTAACCGAGCATGGAGAAAGGACAGAGTACGCATGGTTGAGTTCTTTCTCACCACAACCATCACCTTGTTTACTATTTTCAGTTTCATTCCAGCTTATTCTTGTTTCTTGCACACGAATCATTTCAGATAAAGAATAAACCCTTTAAAAGAAACTATTCAGCTTAGGAAACGCCTTTGACTGGGAGGGTTATATTATAGCTAACATTAGACCCATACGTGTTGCAAGCGTGGCAAGGTATTGCATTATTAAAGAGATGGCAAAAACTTTACGTTCTCAGAGGATCAGATAATAGATATGACAAATTACCTGGTAGAAAATTGCTTTTTTACTTGTGGAAATATGGTTTTCAAACAGTGCATAGGAATACTCAAGGGAACAGACCCAGCCTCATTCATGGCAAATCTATACTTATATAGTTATGAATTCAAGTGGGTGGAACGAATTTGAAAAGTTCAATATAGAGTAGCGAAGAAATTTAACAAAAGTAGACGATTCATTGATGATCTAATATCATTAAACAATGATTGAGAAATGAACTCAAGGACAAAAGAAATATATTCGGGAGCACTAGTATTAAATAAAGAAAACACCGACCACTGCCAAGCAAGCATTTTGGAAATTCATATCAAAATAGAACACAAAGTTCTATTATTAAAACTCTATGATAAAAGAGATGATTATAATTTTGAAATTGTATCATACCCAAATTTGTCGGGAAACATACCTAGAGTTCCAGCGTATGGAGTAAACATGTCCCAATTGCTATGGGTTGCAAAGGCAAGTACAAATTTGGAAAACTTTACTACAAGAATCCAACAGATCACAAAAAAATTCCTCAGTCAAGGATTTTTCAAAACAGAATTACGTAAAACATTAAGGAAAACGTATCATCGTCACTATAACTCCTTCACACACCTGAAAGGAGAAGTAGTCTTACAAGAGAAATATTTGGTTCCACTACGGATACAATAGTATCCCAAGGCTGTCGACGGGCAGAGAGTAACAATATGAACACGCATCATACTGATAGCCTATGAGGAACACACACACACACACACACACACACATATATATATATATATATATATATATATATATATATGTGTGTGTGTGTGTGTGTGTGTGTGTGTGTGTTTCTCATAGGCTATCAGTATGGTGCGTGGTCATATTGTTACTGTTATAGTACAGCAGGGCTATACAAGTACTTTAGGAGGTGAGCCAGATTATGGAACTCAGATTGAGAGAAGGGCTATACATTTATTTTAGCTCCATTTTCCCCTATCTAATAACTTATTCGTAGAACAAAACAAAACAAATCATACATCATTGCTTTTACATTTTCCGATAAGTGCATACTGTAAATAAAACGAAAAATACAATATGATCTGTTTTGTTTGTTCGTTTCTTTATTTCGATTCTTTCGAGTCTGCTAAAAGGCCAATGAAGAACGACTCAAGGGCCGGATTTGGCCTTGAAGTACAGCAAGAGGCAAACTGGACTTACTGCAAAAAAATGTGCAAAGCTAATACCAAAGAAAGAGAAATTTAAAAAATAGCGAATTTGATAATGATGATTATGTTTGTGGTGTGGATGTGGATGTGATAGGAAGCGTTATGAAGAACACACTGAGGTGGTTTGGCTATGTGGAGAGGCTGGAGTGTGAAAGACTGACGAGGAGAGTGTATGTGAGTGAGGTGGAGGGGGGAAGAGGGACGGGGAGGCCGAGGATAAGATGGAGGGATGGGGTGGAGAGGTATATGAGAGAGGAGGGTGTGAGTTGGGAGCAGGGCAGTGAAATGGCGGGGGACAGGACGACGTGGAGGCGATTTGTTTGTGGCCACCCCAAACGGGATTGAGGCGTCTGGCAATAGATACATAGATAGATAGATTATGTTTGTTGTTGTTTTTACCATTGTTGTTATCATTGTTGTTGTTTTTGTTATGCTTGTCATTGTTATCATTGTTGTTTTTGTTCTTATGCTTGTTGTCATTGTTGCTGTCATCATTGTTGTTATTGTTATTGCGGTTATCAATGTTCTTAAGCTTTGCCAAATAAATAGCAAAGATTATTATTTTCTTAAGTGATATTATTAACCCTTATTCCCAGAGCTGCTGTGAGAGGGATTTTGCTGGAAGGCTGCTAGGCATACTGCATTCCACCTGTCGGCTCATGGTCGTGGAGCTCATAGATCCCTTCCTGGGGGTTCCCTGCTTGATAAAATTTTGAAAACACCCAGTTCCGTCCCGTATCGGGGACACCGGGCCTAAAGAGGTTAAATAAACTGATAGGTTTGTCAGAGATTAACCCTTTAGTTTCCAGAGTTGCTGTGCGAGGGATTTTGCTGGAAGGCTGCTAGGTGTACCGCCCTCCGCCTGTCGGCTCATAGTCGCGAAGCTCATAGGTCCCTACCCAGCGGTTCCCTGCTTTATTAAATCTTGAAAACGCCCAGTTCCATCCAATATAGGGGACACGGGGCATAAAGAGGTTAAGCTTCGCAATATAAATGGCAAAGCTTATTGTTTTCGCTTCGCCATATAAATTGAGAAGCCTATTGTTTTCGTATGTTATTATTACTAACCTTCACCAAATAAATGGTGAAGCTTATTTTTATTGTAAGTGCATCGCCATAGACATGGCGAAGCTTATTGTTTTGGTAAGAGTTAGTAATCTCCACCTACTACATAGGTGTCTTTTGTTTTTGCTGGTATTATTATGATTCCCACCTCAGAGTATCGCAACGATTCCAGGAGAACAGGAATCTGCGCAAGGAATCTAAAGGCCCAGGTTATGTGTCTTGGCATGGGCAATTGCTGAAAGAAAAAAAAAAATCCTTATCTCCACAATGGGGTGAAGGTCATTGTAACAAGCAGTAGGTGGAGCCTAGTGACTGTCCACAGTTACAGAGTTCTAGTTATTATTTTTTCTTTGCACTTTTTTTTCTCTAGATCTTGATGATATTACACAGGATGGTACCCTAGGGTAACCTAAGCGCTTGTGCCAAATATGAATGACCTTGACATATTTTTGAAGGTCATATACTCAATTTCTTTTTGTAAAAAATATCATATTTGAAATTTAAATATCTCAGAAACTAAATGAGATACAGATATTTGGTTGAAAATCCTACGATAAATAAGTCTGCTGAGATTTTTTCCTAAATATTTTGCCATGGGACCTAGAGGGAAGAACCGAATTCAGATCTACGCGGTGCTTTATTGGTAACATGTTTTAGAGAATATCACAAAAGCTGTAAAGCTGTAACCTATGGAAGTACAACGAAGGTCGCTCTTATTATCTGAATGAAAAATGGTTACAGTTAAGCATACAGTTAGAGGGTTATTGAGAAAAAAGTAATATGTACCCATGCTTTATCAGTTCCTTCCATACAATTATTTCAGATCATTGTTGATGCTGCACAAGAGGCTACCTTAGATTAATCTAAGTGCTGTATATATTCCAAATATAAATGACCTTCAACTACTTTTAAAGGTCACAGACTTGTTTATGAAGCTAAAATTTCCTACCTTACATACCATAAATATTCATGGCAAAATTTCTTATTCTGGCTACACTTTAAGTAAACGGTTACCTAGTTTTCATTTTCCTTTGCACTTTTTTTTTCTTAGATCTGGATGATATCATACAGGCATGTACCCTATAGTAACCTAAGTACTTGTGCAAAATATAAATGGCATTGACGTATTTTTGAAGGTCATATACTAATTATTGGTGCAAAAATTGCATACTTGAAATTGAAATAACTCAAAAACAAATTGAAATACTGCCATTTGGCTGAAAATCCTATAATAAAAAGTTTGTTGATTAATTTGGCTAATATTTTTGCCATTTACCCTAGTGAAAAGTACCGAATTCAAATGTGCTCAGTGTTTTCTTTGCAGCACATTTTAGAGAACCCCCCCCTCCAAAAAAAAAGCTATAAAGCTGTAGCTTTACAGAAATAAAGCTGTGGTCCCTCTTATTATCTAAAAGGAATATGGTCACCGTTAAGCATACTGTTAGCCAGTTACTGAGATAAATGTAAAATGTACCCATGCATTCTTTCACACCTTTGTCTTCAGATCTTGTTGATATTACACAGGAAGCTACCTTAGATTAATCTAACTATATGTTCCAAACAAGAATGACCTTGAGCTACTTCTAAAGGTCACAAGCTTGTTTATGATGCTAAAATTTCATTCTTTATACAATAAATAATTATGGCAACACTTCCTTATTGTGAATACACAAAAAGGAAATAGGTTACTAGTTGTGTTTATCAATGTTATTGTTACTACCTCTGCCAATGAGGATAATGTTTTACCCTGCGTTGGTTTGTTGGTTCGTCTGTGTGTTAGGAGGATTGCTCAAAAAGTTATTAACTGATTTTGATGAAATTTTGTGGTAGGCTGGTCCATGGGTCAAGAAAGAAAAGATCAAATTTTAGCCTGGGTCCAGATCTTGAGCCAGGGTATGCCTCACAATCTTTACAAAATCTCTTAACGAATTTCAACGAAACTTCGTGGGAAGATGGGCCATGGACTTTGAAAGAAGTGATTAAATTTTCAGGTGGATCCGGATCCGGGTCCTGATCCTATATCCACGGATCTGGGTCCGGGATCACACAAAATGTTATGAACAGATTTTGATGAAATTTTGTGGAAGGGTGGAACATGGGCCAAGGAAGGCATGATAAAATTTGGGGACAGATCTTGATCCAGATCCAGTGCATCCTGCACAATATCTCCAAAAGTTCCCACTGAATTTCAATGAACATTTGTGGAAAGATGGGCCATAGACCAAGAACTGATTAAATTTGGAGGTGGATCCGGTTCCGGATCCAGATCCTTCTTAATGACGATGGCATTGGCGTAGGTGTGCGCTCTCTGACCAATTTCTAGTTATCATTGTTATTGCTATTAATATTATTACTGTTATCCTCTCCAACAAGGAGAGTATGTTTTCACACTTGTCTGTTTGTTTATTTGTGTTAGCAGGATTGCTCAAAAACTAAAAGAGAGACTTGGACCAAATTTGGTTGGTACATACCACAAGTCCCAGGGAACAATCGACAGATTTTGTGGATCAATGTTTGTTAGTTTGTTTGTTAGCAGAATTACTTAAAAACTGAAAGAGAGATTTGGACCAAATTTGGTGGGCAGATAGCCTAAGGCTCAGGGAACTACCGATTAACTTTCGGGACCGATCCGGCTCGTATTACAGATTCTCGATCCGGTTTACACTTTTTGTGAAACATTAATAAGTGATGAGAAAATCTAACCCGTGATAAAGACTGGTTTGGATATTACGTTGCCCTTGTCAGAGATGCGCTCCACTGAGCGCCCCTCTTGTTATCACTATTATTGCTATTATTATTGTTCTTGTTGTTGTTATTATTATTATTATTATTATTATTATCGTCATCATCATCATCATCATCTTTATAATTATAATTGTTATTATTATTATTATTATTGTTATTGTTATTATTATAATTTTTATTATAATTGAGATTATTATTATTATTATTATTATTATTATTAATTATTATTATTATTATTATTATTATTATTATTATTATCATTACTATTATTATTACTATTATTATTACTATTACTATTATTACTATTATTGTTGCTATTGTTATTATTGTGTGAAGTATTGTCCCCCGGAGCAATTGCACTCTTTACCTTTTAAAATAGTTGTCCTGTTAAAGGCAGAGGAAAACCTGGAAAGCATTAATAATTCAAGCGGTTCTATAACCCAGAGAATACGTTCTCTTTAATAATTCTTATTATTAATAAATTAAATGCTACTACTTTTAACCCTTGTGGACAAGTGTATTGTAAATACATGTAAATATTAGGAATTTTCCATTTGACCTAACGGCACCTGTGTGATAAGTGTGAAAGCCTCACGTGAAAAACGAATGAGGGTTTAATACATATTTACATAGATAAAGGGAATATTTGTCTTTAGTTTAATTAAAACTAAGAATAACCCCTTAACCGCGGGGCGTCACTTTCGTGACGCTTGGGAGCAAGGGATCATACCGCGGGGCGTCGCTTTTGTGATTCTGTGTTATTTTGAATTCACCCGGGCTTCCAAGTGGGGGCTTGTATCATCTATCAGTACTGCCAATGTCCAACACTACTCAGCACTCCTAATCTCATCTGTACTCCCATCCA
Source organism: Coenobita brevimanus (assembly GCF_032717465.1). Classification (NCBI taxonomy): domain Eukaryota; kingdom Metazoa; phylum Arthropoda; class Malacostraca; order Decapoda; family Coenobitidae; genus Coenobita; species Coenobita brevimanus. The sequence goes on along the minus strand of NC_137063.1, from coordinate 21,125,106 downwards.
TTGTTGACAATTTAGCCATTTCTCCCCGTTCTTGACTCCCCTCCCTACCCCCCCTCCATTACCCTATCCTCTCGCCTGCCCGGCCGTGCTACGCTAAGTAAATCTTCCCTGGAATTTTTCACTGATTTCATCCATTGAAATAAGCCCTATGTCCTATTCTTATACCAAATAATATATACAAGAAAGAAATAAGGTAAGCAAGAGTGCCATACACCTGGAATTGGCTAATTATCACCTGACAACACCTCACGTGCACTCGTTCGCTAATTTTCGCTGTTTTTTTCCCCTTGAAATATGCCGTATAATCTATTTTCGTAATAAATATACATGTAAGGAGGGAAGGGAGAAACCTAAGTGATATTTACATTCACCTGGAACTACCTAATTTATAATGTATTGTCTAGATTTCCTGCCAATCATATCAGTGCTAGACAAAGCTGTTTCAAGATATAACATTGGTAGCTCTGAATATATATCTCCTAAGTAGGCCTCTAATCTATTTTCGTAATAAATATACATGTAAGAAGGGAAGGGAGAAGCCTAAGTGATATTTACATTCACCTGGAACTACCAAATTTATAATGTATTGTCTAGATTTCCTGCCAATCATATCAGTGCTAGACTTAGCTGTTTCAAGAAGTAATATTGGTAACTCTGAATAACCCCTAGCAGGCCTCCACGCTGGTCCTCCGTTATCAGTTCACTCTCATCTTCCGAAGTGAGAGTACGTATGTTTCTTCTTGCTGACTTCAAGGCTTTTTTTCACCCCCATGCAAATGGCCCTGTGACCTTTACCCCCTACTAAACCTCGTGTGGAAAGAGGTAAAGGGCTGACAATTGATAAAAGAGTGACTACGATCTTTCTATTAAGTAAAGCAGTGCAAGTGGAATTGTAAATAATGTGTAAATAATGTGTAAACAGCAAGTGAAAGTAATGAATGTAAATATACATGAACAATGGAAAATAGTTTTATAAGTTATTTCAAGTGACAGTGCACAACACAGTGTAAATAAAATAGAAATGTAAATAACGTAAATAAAATAGAGAACGTAAATAGAAATGTAAATGAGTAGTATTATAAGAATACGAGTATATACCATAGGAGTAATGAAAGTGAAAGTTTCACTCTAGCATGTCTGAATGCTATGAGTTATGAGAGTGAAGATGAAAGTGACATTCACTCTCAATGCCAGTATACAGGACGAGAAAGTGAATGCTACGTATTTTACTGAAAGAAATTGAATCCCCACAGTGACAATAAACTAATACTACTGAAGGAAACTTATGGATAAAGACTGTAGATATATATAAGTGTTTTATAGTAATAGAAATATAAAGTGTGAGGGGTTTTATGAATAATAAATGACAGACTACCAAGAGCGAACTAGTGCCAGTGCGACGATCAGACGCGCTCGTAATTTCCATTGCTTTCACAGTGTTTTTTTTTTTTGAGTATGGATCCCAAACTACTTGAAAATTGTAGAATAGTGTTTATAGTGTTTGTATCTGGCTATGGTAATCATATTACGGGTTGTCGGGAAGTGTAAAGTGGAGACTTCGTTACCCTACTTCAGAGGTCTCCACAAGTCCTACGGTAACCGATGAAGGCTCAACAATCATTCCAGGAGAAAGCTGAAGGTATGTGCCATAAGCATATGTAATTTTATTATTCTACGACTAATAACTGATTTTGGTAAATATTTTTTGAGAGTCTGTCGGAGCCCAAATAACCCCGCGGCACACGCAAGTCATTGGTAAACAAGCCCGCGGTGTAGGGGTTAAATTAAGTTGGATTCACCTTGTATATATCATGAAGTAATTTAACCGTATTTAGTCTTGTAATTAATTAATAGTTGGCATCTGTACAATCCTATGAGGGAGAGGATGCTCGCCATGTTCACTCACTCTAGTTCCTAAGCCCGTTGAAGTAGCACTGTGTTGCTACAGCCGGTTCAAGTTGCACACTGTAAAATACGCACCAAAGGACGCTTGGATGCCCAGGCAACTGACCGAAACATCAGGCTCATCGTCATCTGTTGTCCCACTCTTTCTAGCTAAGTAACCTTTATGAATTGGCCAAACCTTGGGGTAATTGGCTAGGAGATAGGAGAATAATTACTGGTGAGTCGAAATATCAATTGCAACTATAATTGTTATTATTGTTATTATCATTTTTTCTATAATTATTATAATTATTATTATTATTATTATTATTATTATGTGGTAGGTGGAGGCGCTCACAATCCACTTACTCGATGTAGTGCTGCTCTCGAGTGTCTGCCATTTACTTTCCTCCATCCTTTTTTCTTTCCATCCTCTTCTGTCTTTCGTTCCTTCATCCTTTCCTCTTCCTTCTGCCTGTGGGTGACTCTACACTAACAAGCCAAATAGTTTCCTGTACACCAGGAATGGATGATGGATGGATGAGTAGTAGTAGTAGTAGTAGTAATAATAATAATAATAATAGTAACAGTAGTAATAATAATAATAATAATAAAAATAATAATAATAATAATCAATTAATCCATATCCTACTTCCCCCACGAGGAGCGTAGGAGCCCGGGGCTAGGCATGTTGGTCCTGACATTTAAGATGAGGGAAATAATTATAATAATAATAATAATAAGAAGAAGAATAGGTAGGTGTGAGCGCTCATCATCCACCCACTTAGTGTAGTGGTACTGTTTTTAGGGTAGCTCTACACTGAGTGGCAAGCCAAATGATTTCCTGTAAACCAGGAAAGCATTTACAACGCTGGGTGGTAACATTATAACCAACCGGGACGTGTTCCATACGTGACAACAAGTGGGTTGGCCGAGGGTTAGTGTCCCTCCCCGGAGAACAACCAACTAATAATACGAAAAAGAAACCTCAGACCAGGACTGACCAAAAGATGACTAAGGACCGAACAAAGGACATGATATGGACAGCTACATGGAATGTAATGCGTGCAAATGATGAGGTGAAGGAAAGAGAGATTGATCAGGTGCTTGAGGGTGCGAAAGTGGATGTATGTATGAGAAGGTGAGTGTGTAAGAGAATGAGAGTATGGATGGGGTATATGTACGGGACTAGGTGAGAATGAGAGGGCAAAGAAGGAGTGTGTATTGTTGTGAGTAACAGATGGAAGGAGAATATAAGAGGGTATGGATCAGTTCGCTCAGGGATTGTGTGGGTTATATTGAAAGTTGGATTACAAATGTAGGCGATTGTGTGCGTGTATGCTCCAACACAAGATCGTGCAAACAGAATGAGAGAAGAGTTCTGGAGAAATGTGGAAGGATGCATGGAAAAGTTTGAAAGGAATGAGTGAGTGTTTTTTATGAGATATGAATGGAACAGTAGGGAATGTGAAGGTGGATGGAGTAGTTGGTGAGTGGGGTGTGCCTGCAGAGATGGATGAGACTGGCGGTGCTTTAGTGGACAGTTGCGCCGGGAGGAGGTTAGTGATAGCCAATACCCTCTTCAGGCACAAAATGATCCATAGGTATATATGGTGAGCGATGAGAAGGGTGGGTGGTGAACTGAATCAGCATAAGGCAATGATTGATTATGTGTGTGTGGATGACAGGATGAGAGGGTGTGTAAGGGATGCAAGAGTGGACTTCCTGACCACTAGTTGGTGGTGGTCAGAATCAAGGTCCAAATGAAATAGAGAAATAGAAGAAGGGAAGGACAGGAGGTAGTAGTGCATACATGGAGGGTGGAAAGGTTACAAGAGGATGGGAAAAAGGCAGAATATAAGAGAGAAGTGGAGGAGCGATTGGGTAAATATGGATTGGGGCAGATGGGGGACGTGGAAGGTGTGTGCAAGATATTCACAGAAGAAATCTGTGCAGCATGTGAGGTGGTGTGTGGGATGAAGAGACAACGAAAGGGGGTTAAGGGAACTGCAAGGTGGAATGAAGAGGTGAGAGAGAAGAAAGCATATAGTGAGTGAATGAGGAAGAGGGGAATGGAAGAAGTTGATAGACAGAAGAGGGAGTTATACTCTGTGCAGTGAGGAAGAGAGTGGTGAAAAGATTAGTAAGAGAGAGAGTAAGAAGAGAGTGGATGAGGAATTTGGAAGTAAATTTGGGCGTAAAGTGGAGGGAATGTAAGAAAATGTTCTGGAATGAGGTAAAGAGAGTTAGACAGGGTGCCAAAGAAGTTAGTTGGGGAGTGAAAGATAAAAATGGTAGAAAAAGTGAGCAGATGGAGAGAACATTTTAAGGAATTGTTGAACATAGAGAATGAAAGTAATGCAAGCGTAAGTGGCTAGGGAATGGCTGGGAGATGGAGGGATGTGAGAAGAGAGGAAAAAATCAGTAGGATGGAAGTTGTGGAAGCAATGAAGAAAGTTAAAATGGGGAAAGCCCCAGGAATTGATGGAGTGTGTGGTGAAATGCTGAAGCATGGGGGAGATATAGTAGTAGAATGGATGTGGAAGATGCGCAGATTGGCCTGGGAGGAAGGTAGAGTACCAGAGGACTGGAAGTCAGGTATAATTATTCCCCTGTACAAATGAAAAGGGGAAAAAGAAATTTGTGGTAATCACAGGGGCATTTGTCTTCTTAGTGTAATAGGAAAAGTATATGGTAGGATACCTGTTTACATAGTTAGGGAAATAACAGAGGAATTAGTTGGAGAAGAACAGGGAAGTTTTAGAAAGGGAAGAGGTTGTGTAGAGCAGATATTCATTCTTAGATCTTTAGTGGAAAAGTTTCTAGAGAAGGGAAAGAAGTTGTACGCGGCCTTCATGGATTTGGAGAAAGCATATGACAGGGTGGATAGACAGGCATTGAGGAAAGTATTAACCCGCCCCATCCCGACCACTTTTCCACCACTGACTCCCCCCAATCCCGACCATTTTAGGAAATTTTTTGGGGGGGCTCAAACCTTCGCTTTTGGTGAGAAACATCGAAAATTCATAGAGAAATCGCTCACCTGAGGTTTAAAATACTCATTACAGGTAGGAGTAACTCCTTACCTTACTGGGTTTTCTATCAGGCTGGCACCAAAGAAAACGAGTTCTATGGGAGGATAACTATTTAACACCACTCATAAACGGTATTTATTTATTTACTTGGTACGAATTTACAGTATATGTAGTACAAGAGTATATTGGTTTTCAAGCAGTAATATAGGCATTATAAGCATTGTTTCACTCACTAATACCTGACCTTTTTTTGCCACATTACCTGATCATCATTTCTAACTGTTTCTTCCTCTAATGCTATGTAAAGTTTGTCCTCCACATTGTCATTGATTGGGGAATCACTCTGACCCTGAATTTCGTACCGTGGCATGACATGGCTATACTGGCCAGGTCACTGATAACAGGTGAATTGCTGAGACAATGGCATGCAGGGGGGGGAGGAGGTCATGCTGGGTAAGGCATTGTCCCTGCCTGGCATCTTGTTGAGGAAGGTGTCACGTGTATACGTACCAAAAATGATTCGCGAAAATTGAAAATTGTGCAAATTAGGGACCTTGCAATTTTTTTGCGTTTATGTACATCGTTGGGATTGGCAGTGACAAAACGTGTGGACGTTAAAGAACGTCGACGGGACGCCGCGGGTTAAGAAAATATGGAGTAGATGGGAAGTTGTTGAATGCCGTGAAGAGTATGTATGAGGGTGCTAAGGCTGCAGTGCGTGTGGATGGTGAACTGAGTGAACTTTTCTATTTGGAGGTTGGATTGAAACAGGGATGTGTTATGTCTCCATGGTTGTTCAATTTGTTTATGGATGGGGTTATGAAAGAGATACAAGGTAGGGCAGTGGATGTTGGAGCAGCCCTGGTGAGAGAGGGTAGTGTTTGGAAACCCCCTGTACTCTTGTTTGCAGATGATACTGTGTTGTTAAGTGAAGACGAATGGGAGCTACAAGGCTTGGTGGATGAGTTTGGGAGAGTATGTAAGACCCGGAATAAATGTAGAGAAGAGTAAAGTTATGGTCTTCGAGAGAAGCGAAGTCAGTGAATGTACAGTGAGGTTGGATGAGGAGGAAATGGAAAATGTGAGTGCATTTAAGTACTTGGGTAGTGTGATGAGTAAGGATGGAAGTTTAGAGGGCGAAATGCTTGAATGGGCACAACAAGGAAGAAAGGTTGCTGATTCCTTGAAAGTAGTGATAAGAAACAGGGAAGTGTGCATAGATGTGAAAAAGTTACTACATGACAGTATTGTGATACCAAGTCTAACGTATGTAAGTGAAGCTTGGACCTTGCTGGAGGGACAGAATTCAAAAGTGAGAGCAGTGGAAATGAGTTATTTGAGAGGAGCATGTGGAGTCACATGGAGAGACAGATTGACAAATGAGGAAGTGAAGGAGCGTTGTGGTGTGGATGTGGATGTGATAGGAAGCATTAGGAGAAACACACTGAGGTGGTTTGGCCATGTGGAGAGGATGGAGAGTGAGAGACTGACGAGGAGAGTGTATGTGAGTGAGGTGGAGGGGAAGAGAGGGAGGTGGGAGGCCGAGGATGAGATGGAGGGATGGAGTGGAGAGGTATATGAGAGAGTGGGGTGTGAGCTGGGAGGATGGCAGTGAAATGGAGGGGGACAGGGCAACATGGAGCGATTTGTTTGTGGCCACCCCTTACAGGATTAAGGCATCTGGGAATAGATAGTTATAATAATAATAATAATAATAATAATAATAATAATAATAAGAAGAAGAAGAAGAAGCGATGCCAAGACACAGCAAACCCATCCCTGGCAGTCATTTTAGTGCTGACGTATAAACACAACAGAATATCTTGTCAAAGATATCGTATATCAAATTTGGAGTCAATAGGGTGAGAATTGACGATTATATGCCCATTTGAAATTTTAGGTCTGACCCCCCTACCGCTAACTGGTGGGTGACTCCTCTGATTTAATGAGACATGTTATAAGACGAAAATTTGAAAGATGCACATTTAGGTTTTGGTTTCATGACGATATGACGAATATGAAAGGAGTTATAGCAAAAAAACGATTTTTTTGCAAACGTCTTTTTAGGCCTACAGCCTGGGTCTTGGCCCAATTTGGCCCAATGTTTAATCAGGCGATCAGATGGTCATAGCCCATCATGTCGGTAATTTTTGTCAAAAGCGCACTAGTAGTTTTCTCGTAAAATTGTTAACAGACAGAGATAGACAAAAAAACAGGCAGGCAAACCGAGTGAAAATAATACCCGTCCCTGAGTCCCTGCGGGGCGTGGACGGGTAACGATAGTAATAATCCATCCATCCATCCATCATCCAATCCTTCATTGCCCCATGAGGAGCACAGGAGCCCGGGGCTAGGCAACTGATCCCGACATTTGAGATGAGAATGACCAGCCTCACTCATCCCTGGATGGCAATACATGAGCAATCAACTCCAACCATCCCTTGGATATAAACCTTCACCGGCTCAATCCGATTGGAGCGCAGTAATTACCCACTAAACCACCAGACGCCAAAATTTGGTTAAGTGGTTACCACCCAGCGTAGTCAATGGTTTCCAGGTGTACAGGAAACCATTTGGCTTGTCACTCAGTGTAGAGTCACCCACAGGCAGAAGGAAGAGGAAAGAAAGAATGAAGAAAGAAAGACAGAAGAGGGAATGTAAAGTCACCCATAGGCAGAAGGACAAGGAAAGAATGAAGGAAAGGAAGACAGAAGAGGATGGAAGGAAAGAAGGATGGAGGAGAGGAAACGGCAGACACCCGACAGCAGCACTACATCGTGTGAGTGGATGGTGAGCGCCCCAACCTACCATTATATAATAATAATAATAATAATAATAATAATAATAATAGTAATAATAATAATAGTAATAATAATAGTAATAATAATAATAGTAATAATTATTATAATAATAATAATAGTAAGAGTAATAATGTACTGTTGTTTGCAGATGATACTGTGTTGTTCAGTGAAGACGAAGGGGAGCTGCAAGGCTTGGTGGATGAGTTTGGGAGAGTGTGTAAGAAACGGAATCTAAAGGTGAATGTAGGGAAGAGTAAAGTGATGGTCTTTGAGAGAGGTGAAGTCAGTGAATGTACATCGAGGTTGGATGGTGAGGAATTGGAAAATGTGAGTACATTTAAGTACTTGAGTTGTGTGATGAGTAAGGATGGAGGTTTGGAGGGTGAAGTGCTTGAAAGGGTACAGCAGGGAAGAAAGGTTGCTGGTTGTTTGAAAGCAGTGATAAGAAACAGGGAAGTGAGCATGAAAGTGAAAAGGTTACTACATGACAGTATTGTGATACCAACTCTAACGTATGGAAGTGAATCTTGGACGTTGTTGGAAGGACACAAGCCAAGAGTGAGAGCAGTGGAAATGAGTTATTTTAAGAGGAGCCTGTGGAGTCACATGGAGACAGGCTGACGAATGAGGATATAAAGGAGCGTTGTGGTGTGGATGTGGATGTGATAGGAAGCGTCATGAGGAACACACTGAGGTGGTTTGGCCATGTGGAGAGGATGGAGGGTGAAAGACTGACGAAAAGAGTGTATGTGAGTGAGGTGGAGGGGGGAAGAGGGAGGGGGAGGCCGAGGATGAGATGGAGAGATGGGGTGGAGAGCTATATGAGAGAGGGGAGAGTGAGTTGGGAGCAGGGCAGTGAAATGGAGGGGGACAGGGCGACGTGGAGGCGATTTGTTTGTGGCCACCTCAAACGGGATTGAGGCGCCTGACAATAGATAGATAGATTATTATTATTATTACTATTATTCACATCCGTGATCACCTTTCCCTCTCGAAGGTGGGATGAGTTTGGACCAAGAAGGGTGCCAGATCCTGGTCATACACCCCTCCACACAAAATCTAGCCAGGCAGCTTGATCTCTCGTTATTTCCCTAGCCTCAACAGCTTCCATACGTCTCTTATTCACACTCTCATATACCTTATCCATCTTCCATCTTCTTGGCAAACCACGCTGTCAACGGGGTTTTGTAATTTATGAAAGTGTGTAATCCAAAAATTAATGGAAGTTTAATGATTAATAAATTTATTGCAAATAGATCGCCATTTTATTCCGGCTGACTGCCGATTCTCAAAAGATGAGAATTAACGCTGTCTCTCTCTACAGTACACAGCGGAGATTAATTACTCACAAATGCTGTACAGTCGGTACTGCAGGCCCCTGAGAGTTTTTACCCCCTGACAATCAATATTTAATATTAATAACAGACAGGTTCTTGCTGAAGTTTAACCCCTAGCTAGCACAACGGATTTCAGAATTAATATGAAAGAACTGCTTTAAGTACAGTTATGAAAAATAAGTAAGTTGTGCGAGCTAAGATAAGCAGACTAAAGGAGCTCGTGGTGAAATAAAACACGAATAACAATTAAGCTCAAAGGAAAGAACTGTAAATTTATTGATTACAATAAATAAATTTACGTTACATAGAGCAAAATGAATTCAAATGTTAAACAGAATGCACGCACTCACTCTTTCACAAAGCTAGCTAAAATAATTATTTTAAAACTAAGAAAAAACTAAAGAAATACTGGTCAATGTAGCATATCACCAAGGAAGGGTGGGAGCCTGGAGAACTGTAGATCTAGTGAAGTCTGGGTGCTAGAAGACCTCTCTCACTCTTACTACTGGAACACAGAACCACACTCCTTTGCGACATATAAAAGGCTGATCCAAATTCGATGTGTGGGGTAGGATCCCCAGGCCAGCCGGAAGAAGGGCGTGGCCAATGGTTGAGGCAAGTAGGGGCGAACAATATAGAAATAATAATATCGCTCAGTAGAGCACTTAATGATGTGCATTAGAACGGTCACTTTTGAAACAGTGAGGAATGTTTTGAAAAAAGTATACCATCGAAATGGAGAGAGAAACGGTTAACTGAACGATACACAGAGTTTTCCACTAAAGTTCGTGGTTTCTCACAAAAGGAAAATGTCACGAATTTGATTCGTGACATTACGCCCCTTCAAAATGAAATTTTTTCCTTATGGGAAAAAATTTGTGGATATATATATATATGTACACATCCTAACTCAGTCACACAAGATTCACACTGTGGTGTGTGTGCTATCCTGCTACAGGAGAAAATCACTATCGCCAATGAGCGTAAAAACCTCGTATTTATGTTAATAGAGGCAAGCTTGAGGGAAAAAACTCTGTGACGACAGTGAAAATCCTGTACTCAGGTCAAACTGAGCGAAAAGTTAGCTACATTTACATTAACAACTAATTGTTGTGTAGCGTGGTGTATGTGATACACGGTGTAGGTGTGACAGTTGTAGTGTAACTGTACCTACATGTAAAATGATACAGTAAATATTAATAATATGGCGACGACGAAGGCAGAGGAGAAGAGGCGGCAGCGTGCAGCAGACGATCAGCTGGACCACACAACAAAACTGCTACACCCATCGCTGTACCTGCAAAATCAATGAAGGTGGAGCATCAAAAGTGTCAATGAGACAAAAATTCTTATTACATTACAATTACTCTTTCTACCTAGCAATCAGTACATGCTACGAAAGGTACGCTCTAGCTGAAAAATACGAGTGACAGCCTAAGCTTCGTACATTCGAGGTCGCCATTAATTTATTAGATACATTATTAACCAGGAAACGTAGTCCCTGGACGCCACTGGTCTCGAAGGACTCCTGTAGTTTACTGGTTAAACTTAACTCTCCACTTACGAATAGTGTCAGCAAGTTGAGAATCCTTATGCAAACTCGGGCTCATGTGTCCTCAGACACAGCCTCGGACTCCACATGGGTCCTCAACCTCCCCCTTAACCTAGTGCCTATATGAATATCGGGCAACTGAAAATTCTTACGCAAACTCGGGCTCATGTGTCCGCAGACACAGCCTCGGGTCGCCTCTGCGGGGTTCTCTCTCAAACTTCCCCTTTAACCTACAGTACTTATTTTAATATCGGGGAGCTGAGAATCGCTACGCAATCTCAGGCTCCAGACACAGCCTCGGACTGTCTCTGCAGGGTTCTCAAACTTCCCCTTAACTTACGGTACATATGTATGTTCAGGCCCTGGACATGATGTATCCTGTGCAGCCAATGGGCGAGACGTCAGGTCTGCACCCACTTCACCACTACCCTGTCTCTCAACTGACTCAGAGATTACAGGTGTGGTTACAAACGGCACAAGAAGGACATGTCCCTGATTGGTGTTATATGGACACACATTGCAGGAACGTACAAAATTATCTATGTCTCGTCCCATCCCTGGCCAGAAAAAGTCAACTCGGATATGGCCCATGTGACCTCCTGAGGCTGAACAATGACCCCATTCCAACACTGCTAGGTGGTACTTGGCGGGAATGACAAACTGCAGTCGAACCTCGTCCTCGGGTGTTCGTGACTCACAGTAGAGCCGTCCTTGTTTACGAAGGAACTTGGCTCGACCTCCCCGTGAGTACTTAATCACTTGACCCTTTTGTTTCTTTCGCACGGCAGCAAGTGTCGGGTCAGAATGTTGTTCTTGAACAACAATTTGGCTACACATTAGATCTTGCAGCGATTCAATGGTCACTGGGGTGACACAATCTGGAGCCTCAGTTATGGCTCGTGTTTCTGCAGCCAAAGTCTGAGTAGCATCATCTTCGGTGCAACTATCCTTGGCACCGGGAATATTGCCTATGATAAGGTCAAATAAAGGTTCTGGCATGACAACTGCGACTGTCGTACCAGTATAAAATGGAGATGCCACCTGGATACATGCCTCAGGGAACAATCTCACTGATTCATCTATAAGGTTAGCTTGGATCTGTCGACCTGTGTACTGCTCAGGCCGAACTAGACTCTGCTTGACAGAGCAACCTGAGGACCCGTTGTCTCTCAGGACCTTCACAGGGATATCTCCCACAAACCCTGGCTGAACAAGGAAGGCACTGTCACCTGTGGGAGGGCCTGTGGAGGAAGCAGCTAGCCACTCATGAGGCTGCTGAATAAATGATGCGGGAAACATGGTGCCCTGAGAATTAGATACTTGAGGGGTCGTACTCACTATCTGAGGAGGTGGAGCATTGACCACCTGTGGAGGAGAGATCATGGTCGCAGGGGGACTCGTGAACTGTTGGGAAGTACCTGTACTGGTAGAGATGGCACCACCGTGTGCTTGTCGTGGAATGAAGGCTGCGTTTGCCTCCTGCCTCCGATACACTGATTGACCTGACTGAGGGTTACATGGCTTGTCCTTGTATTGCTGCTGCTGCTTGGGGAACTGCTTCTGGTTGGGGTGCTTGTTGTACCGCTTCCAAGCAGGCTGCTGTGTATTTTGCCCCTGGTCCTTCTGCGGTTTGCTTGGACCTTGGCCATTACTCTGAGAACGGCCTTGGTGCTGGGATTCAGTCTGAGACGGCTTCCCAGACTTGGCAGTATCTTTTCTGCTGTTCCAGGTGTTTTGCTTACGAGTTTGGTACCCGTAAGCAGTGAAGAATGCATCAGCCTTTTCCACCATTTGGCTGGCATCTTTCACCTGGCAGATCTTAAGCTGTGCTATGAGCTCAGCAGGCCACGACCTCTCTAGCTGTGTACGCAGCATGAGGTCAATTATCCCCTCTAGCGTGTGAGGGGTCTCATCTTTTTTCCATCCACTCACCTAAGTAAGCAGTGAGACGGTCGAGAAACTGAACAGCTGTCTCCTTGTCTTGGAGACGAGCTCGCATGAACTGAACTTTGGCGTCGTCTACTGTGAGACCATACGCCTTAATGAGTGCAGCTTTCATCATCTCATATGTGAGATTGTCTCCACGAATTCTGTGGAGAATATCGAGGGCAGGGCCCTCAAATAAACTAAGAAATTTGAGCCGCTTAGGTGCCTCATCCAGTTGATACATGTCTGCCATGTCCTCAAAACGAGCTATGTACGGCTCGATTCGCTCGCCTTCCTTGTATGAAGGAAGCTTGATGCGTGGGGTCGCCAGAACATGTGTAGGAAGAGCGCTAGTGGAGCTTGGGTTGGCTACAGCAGATGTGCCTGAAGCCAAGGAATCTCGCTTGAGCTTCAAAACCTCAAGCTCATGTTTTTCTCGTGCCTCATGTTCGGCACGTTCATGTTCACGTTGTTCCCGCTCGTGTTCGCACTCTCTTTCACGTTGTTCGCGCTCGCGTTTGTGTTGTTCGCACTCGCGTTCATGTTGTTCGTATTCGCGCTCTTTCTCACGCTGCTCTTGCTCATATGCACGCTCTCTTTCACCTTGTTCGCGCTGTTCTCGCTCGTATTCGCGCTGAATCTTCCTCTCTTCACGGGCATCATTCTCGCGCTGCTGCTCCTGATTATGCCGTGAGAGTATGTACTCTTTAATTTCCTGGGGATCGGTAAGCCCTATGTCTTTGGCTTCCTGTAAAAATACGGTGGTAACCATGACGCTAATTTACTAAGCAAGCCAAAACTGAGTACTGGCTGCTGCTTCGCAAACGAATGCTAATAAACACAAGTAAAGAATACAGACACAAGCTAGTGGTGACCAGTCTTATCTAGTTAACTGGCAAAGAATAAACCAAAAATGCAAATGACTGGGAAGACTCAATAATTAACGCAATGGGTACGGCGACTTCCCAGGAGCGAATAAAATCGTCTGGCGTTACCAAGAATAAAGTACAAAATAGAGTTAAGTACTCTATGAATTAATAAAGCAGAAATTCACTTGCTAAACTAACGGTAAACACCAGTAAGCTTGTGCCTATAACCTTTAGTTATTATAACTAATAACTAACTAGCTGAGTGAGTGTTTTATTTCGTTAATAATAGTACTAGGAGTTAAATCCTGAAATGAGGTCGCCAGTTGTCAACGGGGTTTTGTAATTTATGAAAGTGTGTAATCCAAAAATTAATGGAAGTTTAATGATTAATAAATTAATGGCATATAGATCGCCATTTTATTCCGGCTGACTGCCGATTCTCAAAAGATGAGAATTAGCGCTGTCTCTCTCTACAGTACACAACGGAGATTAATTACTCACAAATGCTGTACAGTCGGTACTGCAGGCCCCTGAGAGTTTTTACCTCCTGACAATCAATATTTAATATTAATAACAGACAGGTTCTTGCTGAAGCTTAACCTCTAGCTAGCACAACGGATTTCAGAATTAATATGAAAGAACTGCTTTAAGTACAGTTATGAAAAATAAGTAAGTTGTGCGAGCTAAGATAAGCAGACTAAAGGTGCTCGTGGTGAAATAAAACACGAATAACAATTAAGCTCAAAGGAAAGAACTGTAAATTCATTGATTACAATAAATAAATTTAAGTTACATAGAGCAAAATGAATTCAAATATTAAACGGAATGCACTCACTCACTCTTTCACAAAGCTAGCTAAAATAATTATTTTAAAACTAAGAAAAAACTAAAGAAATACTGGTCAATGTAGCGTATCACCAAGGAAGGGTGGGAGCCTGGAGAACTGTAGATCTAGTGGAGTCTGGGTGCTAGAAGACCTCTCTCACTCTCACTACTGGAACACAGAACCACACTCCGTTGCGACATATAAAAGACTGATCCAAATTCGATGTGTGGGGTAGGATCCCCAGGCCAGCCGGAAGAAGGGCGTGGCCAAAGGTTGAGGCAAGCAGGGGCGAACAATATAGAAACAATAATATCGCTCAGTAGAGCACTTAATGACGTGCATTAAAACGGTCACTTTTGAAACAGTGAGGAATGTTTTGAAAAAAGTATACCATCGAAATGGAGAGAGAAACGGTTAACTGAACGATACACAGTGAGTTTTCCACTAAAGTTCGTGGTTTCTCACAAAAGGAAAATGTCACGAATTTGATTCGTGACACACACCTCCTCCCACCTTCGAGTTATATTGGTACGGCGGCCAGACTCGCTCGTCCCTGAGCGGTATTATGTGAGCATAGAATCCCAGCCTTCCTTTGGATGTAAATCCTTACGTGTCCCACCCAACTGAAGAACTTTAGTCCACTAGACCGCCTGGTGTCGATTACCTTTGTTACCGCTTATCATTGTAAATGGCTGCCTGGGTTACAGGACACATTCTGGCCTGTCACTCAGTGTATAGTCACTCGATGACAGCACTATGTCTAGTAGGTGTATTATTATTACCTCGTCCAGGACGGAATTTGGCGAAGTATCGTTTTTGGTGGAGTTTGTTTGTTTCTTTGTTTGTTAGCAACTTTACAGAAAAATGGCTAAATGAAAATACATGAAACTTTCAGGATATGCGAGCACCAGTACGAAGAGGAAATGATTAAATTTTGGAGGTAATCAAGTAAACCTGAAAGGTCATAATCAAGGTCACGGATTTTCAGAGGGCTATAACTTGAAACCGCTTGAATATAGAGATATAAGCATACAGGAACTCCCATATGGGCTTTCAGTTGGCACCAAGCCCTTTGAACCTGAGTGACCTTGAAAGGTCAAATTCAAAGTCACGGCTATTCAGGAGGCTATAACTCAAAACTGATTGAAGATCTTTGACCTTAAGTGGCCTTGAAA
This sequence comes from Coenobita brevimanus, assembly GCF_032717465.1. Lineage (NCBI taxonomy): Eukaryota > Metazoa > Arthropoda > Malacostraca > Decapoda > Coenobitidae > Coenobita > Coenobita brevimanus. The sequence goes on along the minus strand of NC_137063.1, from coordinate 21,109,701 downwards.
GGTCAAACTTAAGGTTACGGATATTCAGGGGTCTATATCTCGAAACTGGATGAAGATAGAGATATTATTATTAACATATTGGAAGTGCCACATCGGTTTTTAATTTGTACCACAACCTTTGACCTTAAGTGGCCTTGACAGGTCAAATTGAAGGTCGCGGATAATCAGGGGACTATAACTCTATACTAATTGCTTACTAACACTAAATGGCAGTACCAATTCAGTATTTAACAACAATAAAATAAATGAGGTCAGGCGAGGTTTGTTGTGCCTGGCATCGCTTATTGTTGTTGTTTTTGTTTATTATTATTATTATTATTATTATTATTGTTGTTGTTGTTGTTGTTGTTGTTGATCATAAACAATCTGAAAGGGAATGCAAAGGTGTCAAATGGAAAACCAAACGCTAAGGGCGGTGCCACAGTGCGAAACTTCCCACACCACCGGTCCAGAAACAGTGATCGGGAAGGGTAAAACGGGGATCGTGAAACAGAAAACGAAGATGACACGATGACCGCAAAAAGGTAAAATGATGATTGAAAAAAAAAAGAAAAATGGAGACAACAAAAGGGTGAAAACAAAAAAAGAAGGTAAAACGGAGATCACAAAAGGATAAAACTTGGATCGGAAAAGGGAAGGCAAATCCATCGGAATACAGGGGTGATCCGTTTGCAAGTCTTCACCGGAACACTGGCTGAGTGTGATTGATGAGCCGAGCTGGGAAGACAATGCAGCAGGGGAGGAAAAGCATCCATCAGCATCATCTCTGCAGAGGACATCAGCTCATGTGGTAATCACTAACACCAGCAAGGGCCGTATTTATAGTCTCGAGCATGAGAATAATAACGTTCATTTTCTTAGTGTTTATTTAAAACATGACAGCAACATGTATATATAAGGACTTCTGACAATACGGTACTGCAGTGAAAATTATGGTACTATTTGTAAGACCGCCATACAATTTTATCCGCCATCTGAGAGACGTCTTCTACTGAAGATTATACTGTATGAAGGTAGTATCTGCTCTGCACACTCCAGACAGTCTGTCTTCAGCAGAATAAAAGCTTCTGAGAGTAGCTGACGAAAATTAAGAAAGCCGCCTGTGCAGTTCCGTTGTTAGCTCCATCAGTCTGTGGACGATTCTTTTAATTTAATCCATGTTATCTACCGACGATTTTATTCAAGCTGGTTAATGCTTTTTAATTTATATTCATCTCACACCCGTTCAGTAGAAGAGGACATTGCTAAGGTTATTAAAACTGTATGGAAGCAGCAGGAGTGAATTAAGGTTGTCTCTGAATGAAGTGCATAACCCACTGAATCCATTGATTTTTTTTTTTTTTTTTTTTTTTTTTTTGCTACCATCATGTAGTTTCTATTGATCTTGAGAAAAACATTTCGATGTGAACGGATTAGATGTAACCATCATTAATATTTTCCTCGCTCGCTGTAACAAGATGATGTCTGCAGCAAAGGAACACCGGTTCACTGCGCGGGACGGCCCTGCAGGGGGCGCGAGGTTGCTTGCCTGCAATTGGTGTGTCTGCTAGGAAAGACAGATCAAGGCCGTTAAATAACAACTACTAGGATACTCTCTTAAGCCGAGGAAAGGTCTGGTAACTGCAAGAATAAATAAACTATAAGTCATGGGACTGAAGGATTTCAATTTTTGTGAAAGTGCCTAGCGGCATCAGGTAGACTGCTCGCTCGCTGGTGCCTTTCTCCACCATTCCACTACAAAGCCAGCTAGTAAGTCATTTGCATATATAAAGCAACTATATTGTGTTTCGTTCACTCTTCCTGGATCTCACCCTACCCCGTCCCCGGAAGGGATTAAGGGTCGGGATGACGACGACGACGACGATGATGATGAAAAACGATTCGCTTGCACAAGACCTTAATTCAAGATGATAATTAAATGTGGAGTTATTACACAGTTATTAGATAGAATAAAACAGTAAAGGATTTGAAGGGAGGGAAAGAGAACACTTAATATTAACTCCTGCACGCCGATGCTGCACTACTTTGGATTATTCCTGCTATCACCAAACGATTTTATTTAGCGTAGGCAAGATATCTCATAATGATGAAGTTAATGAAGACGATATCTAACCTCTCCAGTTTGAAAAGTCTTTCCTATGCTGATTAGTTTTCTGTAGGGTGAAGGAATATTGTAAAGTGCGTCACCAACGAAATAGGAAGTGAGCATGCAAGTAAAAAAGTCGCTGCGTGACAGTATTGTGATACCAACTCTAACATATTATGGAAGTGAGGCTTAGACTTTGTTGGAAGGACACAAGTCAGGAGTGAGAGTACAGGAAATGAATTACATGAGAGGTGGGTGTGGAGTTACGTGGAGGGGCAGACTGGCCAATGAGGAAGTGAAGGAGCGTTGTAGTGTGGATGTGGATGTGATAGAAAGCGTTAGGAGAAATACACTGAGGTAGTTTGGCCATGTGGAGAGGATGGAGAACGAGAACCTAACGAGGAGAGTGTATGTAAGTGAGGTGGAGGGGGGAAGAGGAAGGGGAAGGCCAAGGATGAGATGGAGGGATGGAGTGGAGAGGTATATGAGAGAGGAGGATGTCAGGTGGGAGCAGGGCAGTGAAATGGCGGGGGACAAGGCTTCATGGAGGCAATTTGTTTGTAACCACCCCTTACGGGATTAAGGCGTCTGGCAATAGATAGATAGATGTCAATGTTGAGGAGATCATGACTATCATCTGCATAATGGTCATAAACTCAGAAAGAAAATAGTTTGGCTTGTCACAACCTCACCTTAGTGAAATACGCAAAGTGAAAGAATGTTTACTTTCTCAGGCACAGATGGTTTGAATCGTTAGATTGTTTAACAACCTGTAAAGTGCACCATGGCACGAATCGAGTAAAAAAAAAAAAAAAAAAAAATATCAAAATATGATACACATCGGCGGGAAACTTTTGTCCTTTGTTTGACACGATGTGCATTATGGTGAATTGTATAGGATGGTATTTATTGACTCCTTACGAGTACGTGCATGAAAGGGCTTAGTACTAAGTTTTGAATATTCAGGCGCTATAGAATGCGCTGACTGGTGCTGACAGTTTCCTGCAAATTAAGGAAGAGAATGATGAGAACACTATTTTATATGTACACATCCAAGAACTCCTTAATCCTGTGCAACGTAATGGTAAACTGAAGATCACTTACCTCTATCCCAATGGAATTAGGAAAGACAGAGAACAACTAGACTCCGAGAGTATTGTACGGCCCTGTTCCAGTAAAGTACCCAGTCGTCGTGGGAGTCTTTTAAAAAACATGACTTCCATAAGCTTACATTTTACAGTAGAACACGATCCATAACGGTCTGTGATATATCCATGTTCCCAGTTGTACTTTTGGGTAAACAGATACAAGAGTTGGGAAAAAATAATACTGACAGTCAATTAGAAAATATAGATGGACATGGTGGTAACCAGTTACCTAAACATTTTTATGCTGCAACATACTGAGGGATTAAAATGCTTGTGTGTGTGTGTGTATGTGTGTACTATACAAGATAGTCATTCGTCAAGTTCATATTTAGCTGCTGATCATGCATGAGACGTGGATATTAGCCACAGACATTAGCACCACACACACACACACACACACACACACACACACACACACACACACACACACACAGGCTCCGTCATTACCCAAACCACTCAGCATGTAGTTGGAGTGGGTTTACACAGCAGCAACTCTTCGTCAGAAGTATGCACGGGCGGCCACATCTAGGAAACAGATTTCACTTCTCCTAGTGCGTATTATGTCTACTACGACTGCATTGTTGTATGCCGCTGCATATGTTGCCTACCAGTCATAATAATACTTTAAGGCGTTCTCTCTCTCTCTCTCTCTCTCTCTCTCTCACACACACACACACACACACACACACACACACACACACACACACACACACACACACACATTCCTTCACTTGATGGTGGCAGGACGTGCAAGTTCAGCTGCTCCCCATTGTTTTATTTTTTTTTTAATGCAAGAAAGAAGGAACCAAAGGCCAGGAGCCAGCAAACCGTTCCATCCAAGAAAAAACACAAAAACAATACAAAAGAGAGCCAAATTCAAGATCCATTCATTTCGAGATGCCTGGACACACTGCGTTTGAAAGACTGGAGATCATAGGAAGTAGGAAACACAGAGGGAGACTTCCAGAGCTGACCTGTTGCATAAACGAAGGACTGGGAGTAACGGCCAATTCTTGCATTAGACACACTCGTCGTAGAGGTGGAGGGATGCAAGCAGACAGTTCAGGGGAGCAGTGACCACTGAAGTAGCGATAGAAAAGAGATAAAGATGCAACAGTGTGGCGAAGGGACAGAGGTTGAAAGGAGCCAGTAAGAGGAGGAGAGTTGATGAAACGAAAAGCCTTTGACTCCACCCTATTAAGAAGAGCTGTATGTGGGGAGCCTCCCCACACATGAGAGTTGTACTCTAAACACGGGCGAATAAAACCCGTATATAAAGTCAACAACTGTGCAGGGGTAAAGAAGGAATGGAGTCGGCTTAGCATGCCCAATCTCTTGGAAGCAGATTTTACAAGAGATGCAATATGATTTTTCCAAGATATATCCCGAATGAATGAAACCCCAAGCATGTTCAAGGATGATACAGGATTGAGCTGGATATTATTAAACCTTAGAGGGTACACCTGTGGAAGATTATGTTGGGTTGATAGGTGTAAAAACTGAGTTTTTGATGCATTAAAAACAACAAGATTATTTTTACCCCAGTCAGAGATGCGAGCCAAATCAGACATTAGGTGTGCCATTGCCTCATCCCTTGTTAGTTGAAGTAACTGCTGAGATGGACGTTGCAGAAACCGAATGGAAAGGTGAAGGCTGGAATCATCAGGATACAAGTGGATAGGGTTAGATGTAGAGCTTAGAAGGTCATTGATGAATAAAAGGAAGAGAGTTGGTGATAGGACAGAGCCCTGAGGAACACCACTGTTAACAGATCTAGGAGAAGAACGATGGCCGTCTACAACAGCAGCTATTGAACGACCAGAAAGGAATCTATTGATGATGGCACAGATAGAAGGATAGAAACCGTAAGAGGGCAGTTTGGAAATTAAAGATTTATGCCAGACTCGATTGAAAGCCTTTGAGATGTCAAGTGCAATGGGAAAGCTTTCGCCAAATCCCGAAAGGAGGATGACCAGGAGTCTAAAAGGTAGGTGAGAAGATCGCCAGTGGAACGTCCCTGACAGAACTCATACTGACGATCAGAAAGGAAGTTGTGATAGGAAAGATGCTTTAAGATTTTTCTATTAAGATTTGACTCTAAACTTTTGAAACACACGATGTCAAAGCAATTGGACGATAGTTAGAGGGTTGGGAATGGTCACCCTTCTTTGGGACTGGCTGAATGAGAGCAAACTTCCAGCAAGAAGGAAGGGTACAAGTTGCACGACAAAGGCGAAAGAGTTTACCTAGGCAGGGTATAAGAAATGAAGCACAGTTCTTGAGAACACCAGGAGGGACTCCATCAGGCCCATATGCCTTATTAGTACTGAGGCCAGTGATGGCAGAAAATACATCAGCTGAAGAAATTTTATGTTAGCCATGAGGAAGTCTGAGGGGGGAAGTGATGGAGGGACAGCACCGGAATCATCAAAGGTGGAACTGGAGGAGAAAGTCTGAGCAAAGAGATCTGCCTTATCAGTAGAAGAAATAGCTACAGAGCCATCAGAATGGAAAAGAGGAGGGAAGGATGATGAGGTAAAGTTGTTAGAAAGGTTTTTGGCAAGGTGCCAGAAGGAGTGGGAAGAATTCGAGTTGGAGAGTTGAGAGCACTTAGTACGGATGAAATTATTTTTAGCAGTGCGAAGAACAGACTTCGCACGATTCCGGGCAGAAACATAAACGAGATGTGATTCAGGGGTGGGTTGGCTCTGGTACCTTTTATAGGCCAAATTGTAGCGAACAGCATTAGAACAAGAGTGATTAAACCAAGGCTTTCTTACATTAGTCAGAGGATATGAAAAAGGAATGTATGCTTCCATGCCCGAGAGAATGACCTCTGTAATGTGCAAAGCACATTCAGATGGCTCCCGGCCATGGAAGCAAAAATCATTCCAGGGAAAATCAAAGAAATACTGTCTAAGGGCCTCCCAATCTGCAGCTCTGAAGTGCCACAACTGACGTTTCTTTGTAGGGTCCACAGGCCATACCGGAGCGATAGGACAGGTTAAGGTAATAAGGTTGTGATCGGAGGAGCCCAATGGAGAGGAAAGATTAACAGTGTAAACAGAAGGATTAGTTGTAAGGAAGAGGTCAAGTATGTTGGAGCTCTCTCCAAGGCGGTCAGGGTTACGGGTAGGGTGCTGTACAAGCTGCTCTAGGTCATTAAGGATAGAAAAGATGTAGGCTTGTTCACTAGGTGGATCAGTGAAAGGAGAGGAGAGCCAAAGGTGGTGGTGAACACTGAAATCTCCAAGAATGGAGATTTCAGAGAAAGGAGAAATGGATAGAATGTGTTCCATCGTAGAAGTAAGATAGTCGAAGAATTTTTGATAGCAGAATTAGGAGATAAGTAAACAGCACAGATTTATTTAGTCAGAGATTGACAAGAAAGCCCAAGCCAGAGAGTAGTGAATTCAGAAGAATCAAGTTTAGGAACACGAGAGGAAGATAAATCGTTGTGTACATACACACAACATCCAGCTTTGGCTTAGAAATGAGTATAGAGAAAGTAGGAGGAAGCAGAAAAGGATTTGCTGTCAGCTGCCTCAGACAGCTGAGTCTCTGTCAAGACGAGAAGGTGTGGTTGAGTGGAGGAGAGGTAGTGTTCAACAGAGAGAAAGTTAGAGGAAAGGCCGCGAATGTTGCAGAAATGAAGAAGAAATGAGTCAGACAGTGGTCCCAGGCATCTGTCTGAGTGGTCACCGGGAGAGGGGCTGATGGTGGGGGAATTCATGGTCCCTCCTCCCCCTGGGGACTCCGAGGCCTGATATTCAGATGTCGCCATTTTTATTTATTTTGAAAAGGAATCGTAATGTGTACTGTGCAAGTAGTTTGGTGTTGACAGAGAAACTTGTATTAGAGAGTATGCTGGCCTACCCTCTGTGTTAATGAGACACTGAAAAAGTTCAGCAAAGGGGAATGATCAGGAACTAGTCCCGAGGGCTGATGAAACGGGAGCTCCAGCTCTGCCTGTCATCAGCTTTCCATCCACCTTGGGAGTACTGCCCTGCTCAACTGGTGCCACAGTCTACTCCTGCAACTCTAACCCTCTGTTCCCCACAAAGTATGTTGAAGGCCAACTTGGGTCCATCCCTTCACAAGATATTGAGATGAGATTATATCTTCTGGGACTTGGATGGGCAAGCTAACAACGATTATGAAGGAGTCGAAGAAGATTGGAGAAGTCGTTGTCAGGCACTGGATTGATTCTTGCTGCTTCTTCTGCTTCCGCTGTTGCTGACGCTGATGATGATAATGATGAGCTCTACCGGTGTTACGTGCACGGTGTAATGTGGAAGGATGTAAACAGATACAGTAACAACAGAGGGAGATGTAACACTGCAATGGAAAGAGGCTGAAGAGAGCTGGAACTGACGATATGAAAATCATATGACCTTTTAAGTGCTGGAATAATAACGATGGCAGCGACAATGATTACAATACACGACGATGACAATGATGACAATGATTGCTGATGGTGTGGTGAAGGATATTTTTCTCCCATACATGAGTAGGTCAAATGCTCCGGGTAAATAGTTGAGCGGCTGAAATGGGTGGGGAACCAGCGGGTGGCTGGTGACAATTAGAAGCTTGAGCGGCTACCATGACAAGGGATGGTGATGGCGGCAGTGCAAAAAAATTGGGTCAGTTTGTAAATGCCTTTGAAGAATTCGGGACACATCTTCCAAGCAATTTAAACATTTAATAAAAATACTCTCATGTGTGTTGTTGAGGCTGCCTAATCGACATGAAAACGATATAAACAGGATACAAGAGAATAAGGATGTTTTCATGCTGTCTGCAAATGGTTTGCCAAAGAAATGTGATAATATGAATGTGATAATAATGTGATGAATGTGATAATAATATCTATAACCAGCTCTCAAACAGGAAAATGGCAAAAAGTAAAAATTTACGTCTGAAAAACAAAATATCAATTGAAATAGGTTTTAAAAAATCACCCCTAAAAAGAACCGTTTCCTGGGTTTTCTGGAGGATTACCATGACGGGTCAGGCAACATCACCACACTGGCTGACGCACCAAATTACGAGCAAATCTCAGAATGACTATAAGACATCTGTGGAGTGGATGAAAGAGTTCCAGGGGCTCTTGTGTATAGGGTTGCTCTCTCTCTCTCTCTCTCTCTCCCAAAGATTTGTTACGTGTGTATGTGTCTGTGTGATTGTGATTGTGTGTGTGTCTGTGTGACTGTGATTGTGTATGTGTGTGTGTGTGTGTGTGTGTGTGTGTGTGTGTGTGTGTGTGTGTGAGAGAGAGAGAGAGAAAGAGATTACTGGAGGTGTTGGCGGGCTGCTGAGGAGACGAGTGGGGCTAGCAGGGTGGGTGGGGTGAGAGGGGTGGGGCTGGCAGAGTGGGCACGATGACCGGAGTGGGATAGGGTGGGGTAGGGAGGGCATGGTAGCGGGGTGAGTGGGTGGGAGGGCAGGGTGGATTGGGTGGGTAGGATGAAGGGAAGGTATTTTGGGGTGGGATTGGATGGGTGTGAGAGTGGGTATGTTGGGTTGATGGGGTGGGATGGGATAGGCTGGGTGTGGACAGGTGAGTGGGAAATCGACTGGGGCGAGTGAGTGAGCAGGCAGGGTGTGTGGCTGAGAGGTTATTGGGAAAATACGTCCATGGGACTAGGTTCACAGGGCGAATAAATTTTTGGTAGGAATAGCTTCATGCAGAAAACTAGGCGCATTGGGATTATTACGTCCCTGGGCCCAAGTAGGAGCATTAATCCAAATGGTAAACACAGGATCAGTGGGGATGTAGATCCATGGGGGAACATGTATTCATGTGTGCCTTTGGTGATTCCCCTTGGTGAGGAAATAGGCCATAAGTGGAAATAGTTCCAGTGGGGCAAATAAATTCATAAAGGTAAATTTGGTCAGTGGTGAAAATAGGTCCATGATTGAAAAATAAGTCAGTGACATGGGGAAGACATGTCAATGGTGAAAATAGGTCCAGAGAGGAGAGTAGGGTACAAGAGACGAATAAATCCATGGGGAAATATAGGTCCACATGGAAAACATCTCCGTGAGCAGTAGTAAATCCATTGTGAAAATAGGTCCATGGGAAAAATAAGTACATGGATGAAATAGGTACATAGCGTGAGATAGGTCCAGTGAGGAAAATAGGTCCATGGGGAAAGTTGATTTAAGGATAAAAGAGGGTCACGGGGAAAATTTTGTTTATGTGTAAACAGGCCCCTGGAGGGTAACTAGTGATTGCGGATTGACATCTTTACAAAGCAGCTGGAGACAGGTATAGGTGCTAGCTTACGATGAAAGTTTGTACTGTATGTGTAAAAAAAAAAAAATAGTAGTGTATTCATCATCATGATCCCATCCATCAAGAAGTTACACTGGGGAATAATTGGAACAACACCCAGTAGAACCAGCTCAGATTTCAGCAATGCTTGTAAGCTTATGAATTAATATTGCGCAACTTGGTGTTGTGCGGGTGGTATAAACGAGGTAATTAATCCACTGCCAAGGATGACGGCTGTCCCACCTGCTATAATGAGGGAGGTAGGGTTGGCCAGTTAATTACTATAGACCAGGAGTTTACCGTATCTCCTCATCCATCACAATCCCTCCTTATCCCTATCGCTCTCTCACCCGTCCCTCTTAACATTTTTTATATTGGTCTCGTGGTAGCCAGTAGAAACAAAAAGGAAGCTGAAGTATAATATCAACGTATGGGAACTGTGTTTAAAAGATACAGAAGTTTCGGCCTCACCTGCACTCTGATCGAGGCTGGGCCGAATCTGTTCTATATTCTCAGTTAACACAATATCTGTCTGTATAGCTCCCGTATGAACAATTCACGGCATTGTTAAATCACGACACAAACTCAAGATCCTATGACTCACTGTCGGTTGCATAAAACTGACCAGCGTTACTTGGAATTAAATACTAGAGTTGTCCCAGCCATGAAGGGGTTAAAAGTGTCTGGTGATAACAAAAGGTGAAGAGTATGTCTTCTGTCTTGTCTAGGTAGGGCAAGTGAGGAAGGAAGAAGGTTATGTAACTCTCAGCCCCTTCAAATCATATGGCAGCAGCAAGAATAAAACTAAAAATGATCGAATTAACTGTGACTCTAGATATTATCGTCCATATTATAGAAAATTAGCGGCCAAAAACGTATGCAAGCCCTCAGTTTTTGGCAACAAACTCGGAAGTATGTACAGTATGTGATAATGATAATATAATGTGGACCTTTCCGTATCGTTACTGACTACATTCTGTAATGTGGGATGCAGGCTGAGCACATCCAATAAGTCCAGATGGTCCATAACTGACGACCATGATGATATGCAAAAATACAGTAAGGTTAGACATGCTCTATCGTCATACACTTGTTCACGAATTATCGCTTAATATTGCGATCTTATACTGAACAACCTTCAGTTCCGGAATTACAAAAATACAGACTGCCCTTATTTATTCCATTCAGGGTAACACGATTTTCCTGGGGAAAATCCCTCGAAACTTACAGAGAGAGGGAGGAATTAACCATTTCATACCTATGAAATATTTTTTATCTTAATCAGGTTACTATCAGATTATATTTGACTTAGAGTCTCTTAGTAATGAAAAGGTTAAGGCTATATCTAACTCCTCCCTCTGAAACTAGAAACAAAATCGTCTGAGTGGGAAGGAATAAAATCAAAAGCATTTGGAAATAGAGAGGTTATTAGCCTCCTAAAACCTAACCAATGACTAAGATGTTATATATTTCAGGTTATTCTCGCTAAATCCGAACGGCCTTACTTAAGGAAAGGTTTCTCGCATTGTAAGGATTATAACTGGCTGTATGTAATGTCTCCAGTTCGAGGAATACTCATATCTAACAAACTGAAAAAAGTCACCGAAAATAAGGCATTCCACTCTGATGACGTCATTTATAATCTATTAAACGAACCAACTGTCGTTTTTATTCTGATGGGAAGAGACTTTCGAACTGGAGGAGTTAGATACAGTTATCATTTACCTCTTTAAAATAAGAGGTCTGTCCTAAGCAGACTAAAAATACCTGGACACAAGAATATAATAAAACAAGTGGTGGGAGGCACAACAAACCTCGCAGCTATATTACTGCTAGTAAATACTGACTCGTTTCGTTTCTGCCATTTAGAGTCTGTGCGCAATAAAAGTCAAAGGTTATGGCGCAAATGTTTTCATGTTATGCCGTCTTAAAATCCATGATCTTGCATTTGACCTTTCAAGGTCACTCAACGTCAAAGGTATACTGCCAAATGAAAGCCCATATGAGACTTCCTATATCTTGGTAATAGTAAATATATCTTCAACGAGTTTCGAGTTACAGCTCCCTGAATGTGCATGACCTTGAGTTTGATGTTTTACTGTCACTTATGGTCAAAGGTCAAGTTACCAAGCAAAAAATCCATATGTGATTTCCATGTATGATCATATTAGTAAATATATCGCTGTCTTCAACCAGTTTCGAGTTATAGCCCCCTGAATAACCGTGACCTTGAGTTTGACCTTTCAAGCTCATTCAAGGTCAAAGGTCTTGGTGCCAAATAAAAGCCCATATTACGAATTCCTGTACATTCTTAGTTGTAAATATCTCTATCCTTAACCATTTTCAAGTTATAGCCCTCTGAAAATCCGTGACCTTGATTTTGACCTTTCAGGGTCAATTGATTTCCTCTAAAATCTAATCACTTTCTTTGGGGACCAGTGTCCACATATCCTGAAAGTTTCATATAATTTCATTCAGCAGTTTTCCCCAACTTTGTTAACAAATAAACAAGCAAGTGGTGGCAGGCACAACAAACTTTTCCCGAAAGCAGTTATTTTAATGCTGCTACATACTGACTCGTTTCTGCCTTTCAGTGCCAATGCTTAATTAAAATATATGGTAATGGTGCAAATATTTTCAAGTTGCACCCTCTGAAAATTTGTGATCTTGCATTTGGTCTTTCAAGGTTACTAGGAGTCAAAGGTCACGCTGTCAAATGAAAGCCTATATGAGGCTTCCTATATCTTGGCAATAGTAAATATGTCTATCATTAACAAGTTTCGAGTTACAGACCCCTGAATACCCAGGACCTTGAGTTTGACCTTTCAAGGAAACTCACAGTCAAAGGTCAAGGTACCTATTCAAAACCTATAAGGGATTTCCTGTATGTTGATAACAGTGAATATCTCTCTATCCTCAACCAGTGTCGAGTTATAGCCCCCTAAATACCCATGATCTTGAGTTTGATCTTTCATAGTCATTCAAGGTCAAAGGCCTTTGTGCCAAATGAAAGCCTAAGTTCCTGTATGTTCAAAACAGTAAATATCTCTATCTTCAACCGTTTTCAAGTTATCTATCTATCTCTCTATATACCTAGGCTGTTTCCTCCAAGGAAAGGGAGGTAGCCGAGACAGGACTACACGCACCCAATTTACTCATCCACCCAAACACATTCATTCGCATCTTAGCTGCAAGGGGAGAAGAGACAGATTTCACAGCACCACACCACACGAAAGTCAAAGTAGAGCTGTTTTACCCCCACCACATCATAGTAGACCCATCCCCTTACCCGCACTTGACCTGATCAGCTGATCAGACCAAATGCGGGAGAATATCCCCTCAGGCTGGCGTCATCATTTATTTATTCACAATTTCTCTCCATTTATTACTGTCACGCACAGCCACTCTTCCTTGCTCAACAGACATCCCTCTTGCATCCAACTCTCTCTTCACACTATCCATCCATTCTATTCGTGGTCCTCCTCTCAGCCTTCCACCTCTCACATCAGATCTAGTTATCTTTTTCACCAATTGCTCATTATCCATTCTCTCCATATGCCCAAACCATCGCAACACTCTCTTCTCAACTCGATCAGCCATCTCCCGAACAACTCCAGTTCTCCTTCGCATTTCATCATTTCTCACTCAATCCATACGCGTCACTCCACACAAACTCCTCAGACACCTCATCTCCATTACATTCAAACTTTTCCTCTCTACTACACCCATATTCCATGTTTCAGCCCCATATAATGCAGTCGGTACCACAACATTCTCATACAGCCTTCTCTTGACATCCATTCTAAGCAAACGACATCTAAACACTTTTTTCATTCCTTCCAGCACTTTTTTTTTTTTTCTGTATCCGACTCTGGGCAAAGGCTCCAGGTCCTATATCTTGGGGGCAGTAGCCTATCCCAAGGTCCAGTAGTCCTCCTACACCTCCACATGTCACCACTTCGGCGCTAACACCGTCCGTCCATATTAAGTACATGCTAGGGCTGTCTCATACAGGACTAGTGTATTGGTATTAGCGGGGGTACTTTTATGACATGTTGGCGGGTCACCTGGTAGATCAGGAAAGTCTGCTTTTTATGAAATTCAAATCCTTAAACTGTCCCCTGCCCCAGTCAGGATTCGAACCTGGGTCCATCAGGACTGCAAGCCGCCTCTCTACCGATTCAGCCACCGCCTCCCAGCACCTTTCCTACTTCATTCATTCTGTACATCACTTCTGCATCTATTCTTCCATCCACAGAAACATGTGACCCTAAATACTTAAAACACTCTGCCTCCTCATGTAACTCACCATTCAAAACTATTCATCCTCCTACCATCTACCGACCTCGTACACTTCATCACTTTACTCTTATTCTCATTTACTTTCAATTTCCTCCATTCACACACCCTTCCAAACTCCTCTACCAACTGTCTCAATCTTTCCTTTGAATCTGCCACCAGTGCAGTATCATCTGCAAACAGCAGCTGCTTCAGATTCCACTTTCTACCATCAACATTCACCAGACTCAGACCTCCACCTAAAACTCTTTCATTTACCTCCCTTACAACACCATCCATATAAATATTAAACAACTAAGGCGACATCACACATCCCTGCCGCAGCCCAACTCTCATGGGAAACCAATCACTCACAGTATTTCCCACTCTTACACATGCTCTACTATTTACATAAAAACTTTTCACCCCTTTTAGTAACCTACTATCAAGTCCATACAATCTTAAAACAGTTCACAAAGCCTCCCTATCAAATCTATCATATGCTTTCTCTAAATCCATGAACGCCCAAAACACATCCTTGCCTTTCACTAAATACTTTTCACACACTTGTCTCACAGCAAACACATGGTCCACACATCCTCTCCCTCTCCTAAAGCCACACTGCTCATCACCAATCTCTCTCTCTGTACCCTCTCTAACTCTCTTAATTAACACTCTACCATACACCTTACCTACAGCACTCAACAGACTTATACCCCTAAAGCTAGTACATGCATACTTATCACCCTTACCTTTATGCAACGGGACCACACAAGCACTTGCCCAGTCAACTGGCACCATATCTTTCACAAAGCACACATTCAACAATCTCACTAACCAGTCAACAATAGTCGCTCCACCATTCTTCAGGCATTCCGCAACACACCCATCCATACCTGTAGCTTTCCCTGTTTTCATCACCGTTACTGCCTCCTGCACTTCCTCCTTCGTGATCAAAGAATCATTCAACTCTCCCAACACATTTATTCCTTGCACCCTTCCATCTGCCACAATCTCAGCCCCCCTTTCTTCCTCTACATTTAACAATCTTTCAAAATACTCTGCCCATCTCTTCTTTACTGCATCCATCTCAATTAACATCCTTCCATCCTCTGCTTTTACTCGTTCTTCCTTCCCAGACTCTCCCTTTCGCACCGTTTTTACCTCCTTCCAAAACATATTCTAATTCTGTTGAAATTCTCTCAGTCAACCGCCTGCCCCACCTCTCATGTGCTGCCACTTCAGCATCACGCACAACCCTTCTCGCACTATTCCTCTTTTCCTTATACTTCTCATATAACACCTCATCCTTCCTCTGCAGCCACACTTCATATGCACGTCTCTTCTCAGCCACAGCCATACTTACTTCCTCACACCACCATTCACTTCCTTTTCTTACACCACCACCCACTAGTCTCACACCACTCACCTCATCCGCATGCCCTACCACAGCACTCATAAACAACTGCCTTTCCTCCTCCCTACTACCATTTTCCTGATGTTTCACTGCATTCCACTCATCTTTCAATTTCTCCTGATGCTCTTATCATTTTCACTTTTTTATCCAACTCACTTTCAAAACCTCCCTGCCACACCTAACTCTCCTAGCTCTCACCCATCTCTTACCTACTCTTAACTTTCCCTCCACCAGGTAGTGGTCAGACATACCTCCACCCTCCCCTCTCAGAGCTCTCACATCCAACAATCTTCCTATTACATTCCTAGACACAACCACATAGTCCATCAATGCTCTGTCAACAACCTTTCCACTCTCTCACCCACGTATACTTATTAATATCGTTCTTCTCAAACAGGGTATTTCTAATCACCATCTCTCGCTGAACGCACAACCCTATCATTCGTTCCCCATTTTCATTCCTTCCAAGAACACCATGCATACCAACTACACCTTCAACTACTACATTTCCCACTCTAGCACTCAGATCTCCCATCATTACCACATTCACATTCGCTCCAAAACTCTGCAGACACTCATCAACATCATTCCAGAAAGACTCCCTCTCTTCTTCATCCCTTTCACTACCAGGCCCATGTGCACTCACAAACACCCACAACTCGCATTCAAAATTCACTTTCACCCACATCAGTCTCGATGATACCTCCTTCCATTCAATCAAACACTGCCGTACTTCCGGACTCAATAACAAGGCCACACCTCTTGCCCTTCCTCTATCAACACCTGACAATCTTCCATTCACACGTCCAATAGACTCACCCTTCCCTTTCATCTTCGTTTCACTCAAAGCTAACACATCCAACTTTCTTCTCACAATCATTCTCCCAGTCTCCTCCTTTTTAGCCTTAATCGTACTACATCCATGCACATTCATAGACCCAATCTTCAGGGTATGGGGATAACTCAGTCCCCCATCCCTTTCTCTGGCCTGTCTCTTTTTAGGAACCAGAAAACGGAGGAGGGGGTCCCTAGTCCCCTCACCCCGCCCCTTTTAGTCGTCTTTTACGACACGCAGGGAATACGGTGGCAGTATTCTTCCTAACACAACCTGGCCGCAGAGTAGCAGTACCACCCCATAGTGTGGCCAGATTGTGTCCCCCCGCCACAGGGGGGTCACTCAGTTACCTCCAAAATGTAATTGCTTTCTTCGGGGACCACTGCCCACATATCCTGAAAGTTTCATGTAATTTCATTCAGCCCTTTTTCTGCAATGTTGCTAACAGACAAAGAAACATACAAATATGCAAACAAACTTGATGAAAAATAATACCTCGTCGGACTCTGTCCAGACAAGGTAACAAACTCGATCAAAAACAGTACCTCGTCCTACTTCGGCCAGACGAGGTAAAAAGTCACCATAGTGGAGGTACACGGGGTTGTGGTGAGGGTGGTCAGACCCCAGGAGAACTGACAAAGGATATTCCGGATCCACCTAACAGTGCACTATAGAGAGGGGCATTGTTGCTGTAGCCCCTCACTGCGAGATAGTCTTTTCATGCCGGTGACAGATGATTTTATTTAGTTTACAAGAATGTCCTTTCTGGGACCAGGCTTTGAAGGCTATATAATAATGCATCACCGTCCATGGCTAGTGAGTTTGAGGTTCTTGGCGTACGACCCTCGGCCTACGGGCTAATACTCAAGAAAATGCCCAATTCCGTCCTCAAATGAGAATCATGGGCCATAATAGATTCAGCCTCTTAATAAAAAAATCTCCCAAGGGCTGATTAATTGATGGTGAGATAGCAACAATAAAATATGCACAACGTGCTTGAGGTGAGACTGTTGAACATGCGTGTCAGAGGGACAAACGGTGGGGATAAACACACGCAGGAGATCTGAACCACCACGTTCGCTGGTCCGCCTCCCGAGTCTAATCTGGGAAGCAATCCACTCTTTATTCTTGCTGTTTCCATGAAAGTTTATTCAGCTTCAAAAAGTGAGAGTGCATTGGTTAATAATACTGCAGTATATCTTACCCCATCAATTCGAAAAGTCTCTCGTAATGTATGGCTTAGTGTTCATAAGTACAAAATATAAAAGATTTCCTAGTAGTTGGGACCAAAGTTCATCTAATTCTTCCTAACCTGAACAATAATTGTGTGAAGGTCGCAACAATATAACTGAGATCACGTCATCGTAGTGGAGTTAAACATAATAGTGAGCATAGACCCCATGACAACTGATACAGGATGTCCCCGAGCCCTCCCACCCACTGTACCTCACAGAGGAATTGCATCTTAAACCCATCACTATCATGGCTTCTTCTTCTTCTTCTTCTTTTTTCTTTAACCTCACCCGGACGGAATCCAACGAAGTGTTGTTTTTGGTCAAGTTTCTTTGTTTATTTGAATGTATCTTTGTTTTTTTGGTTGTTAGCAACATTACAGAAAAACCGCTGAATGAAATTACATCAAACTTGTCCCCAAAGAAAGTGATTGCATTTTGGAGGTAATCGAGTGACCATAAAAGGTCAAAACCAAGGTCATAGACATTCAGAGGGTTACAATTTGAAAACGGATGAAGTCAGTTATTTACTATTATGAACATACAAGAGCTCGTAATATCGGCTTTCATTTAGCACCAAGACCTTTGACCTTCAATGAACTTGAAAGGTCAAACTCAAGGTCACGGATATTCAGGGGTCTATGACTCGATACTGGTTGAAGATAGAGATATCTACTACTATTAACATATAGGAAATCACATATGGGTTCTGAATTAATATCTTGACCTATGACCATAGATGACCTTGAAAGGTCAAACTCAAAGTCTGGCATATTCAGGGGGCTATAACTCAAAACTCGCTGAAGATATATTTACCATTACCAAGATATAGGAAGTCCTGTATGGGCTTTCATTTGGCAGCATGACCTTTGACCTTGAGTGACCTTGAATTGTCAAATACAAGATCCCAGATTATTAGAGGGCGTAACCAGAAAGAGATTAGGTGTGCTAAGCCGACTCCGTACCTTCTTTACCCCTGCGCAGTTGTTGCCTTTATACAAGAGTTTTATTTGCCCTTGTGTAGAGAACAACTCTCATGTGTGGGGAGGCTACCCACATACAGCTCTTCTCAATAGGGTGGAATCAAAGGCTTTTCATCTCATTAACTCTCCTCCTCTTAGTGGCTCCCTTCAACCTCTGTCTCGTAGACGCACTGTTGCTTCTTTATCCCATTTCTGTCGCCACTTCAGTGGTCACTGCTCCTCTGAACTGTCTGCTTGCATCCCTCCACCTCTACGACGGGCGCGTTGCACCCGTCTAGCAACAAACTCTCATCTCTTTTCTGTCCAGCTCTCTAATGCAAGAGTTAACCGCTACGCCCAGTCCTTCTTTTATGCAACGAGTCAACTCTGAAACTGTCTCTGTCTGCATTTCCTACTTCCTATGATCTCCAGTCTTCCAAACGCAGTGTGTCCAGGCATCTGGAAATGAACAGATCTTGAATTTGGCTCACTTTTGTATTTTTTTTTTTTTTTCTTGGGAAGAATTGTTTGCGGGCTACTAGCCTTTGGTTCCTTCTTACTCGCATTAAAAAAAAAAAAAAAAAAAATTTGCGCTACTGACACTAAATGGAAGAAATGAGTCAGTATTTAACAGCAATAAAATAACTGCTGTTGGGCGAGGTTTGTTGTGCCTGACACCACTTTTTTTTTTTTTTTTCAATTCATGAGAGCCTCAGATGACTGTAGAATAACGCATTAAACTGGTTAGTGAAATCTTTAACTAACTCCAGTTATTTGAAAAATCTCACCTGCACTATACAAGATCGTCTGGAGATTCCAAGAATACCCCAAAAATGTCGTCCTATGACTGACAGAGTTAAACATGCGTGCAGTGAGGGTAATTGGAAGCCAAGAGAACTTAACAAGTCCCCGAGTACGCCTGCCCCGTGTCCTCCACTGAGGCATTTCGGCTTTAACGGGTCAGCGTGGATAGAGCCGCGCCGATACCATTGTTATAATCACCCACTGCTATTATTACAAGTAAATCAAACCTTAACCCTTCCCCAACTAGGAGTGTGCACAGATAAGGCTCATAGGGGCTGGAGCCCAGCCGCTTTGCCTTGCTAGTCAGACAGTGACCTTTCAGACTGATCGTTCTGTCCTTCTGTCTATCAGTTTACTTTTCTTTCCTTTCGGCTTCAAGCAATCATGAATTGTCACTGGGATGGTCCTAAGTAACGTAACACTTAATGCATTAATTTCCCTTATCAGATTTTTTTTTTTTTTTTTCAATACTCCAACAATATATGCATATATGTTTTAGGTGGTTTATGTTCCAACAGATGTCATCGTGACATAGTCTTGTGGTAGTTCGAGTAGATATTTACTCTTCATAATTACTAGGCGTAAAACTGTCACTTCTTTGTCATGAGCTTTGAGTTACCCTTGAATATGTTGAGTGTCACACATGCACAGAAATGTGGTACAAAAAGGATGCAGAGCGGCAGTATTGTCTTATTCTGTCATTTAGCTATCGATCCACCTATCTATTTCATCTTTCTTATGTGTTTGTCTACCGACCGCACTGTTTGTCTATATGTTTCTGTCTCAGTCTGCTCGTTTACCATAACTTCAACCCCTTCAACTTCCTATTAAATTGCCTTACTACATCCTTGCCTGCCTGCCAGTCCCTCTGTCTGTCAGACTGCCTGCTATTTGTCAGTCTAGGTCTGCCTGAATATCTAGACATTGCTACTGATACTGATAATGTACATCGGACAACCCTTTCCTTAGCTGCCTCCCTACATACCTACCTTCCCACCTGTCTGCAACGTATGTCTGTCTATCTGTTTCATTGCTTGTTTTTATGAGCGTTTGATTGCCAAGTAGACGTTACCATTACATCACCTCCAATTTTTTCCTAAACCACCTCTCTACCATCTTCCATTCCTCCATCCCAGTTTACCTTCTTCTCATTCTGCATGCCTGATCGTCTCTTTGCTCCCATTCCTACCCCCCCCCCTCCTATCTGTCTGTCAGCCTGCCAACACCGACTCAAAGCTCATGCGAATTTTCCCCCCTCAGTTCGTAGTGGTCTCTCCCAAGCCAAGTATCAACTTAGGTGAAATATAAATTGCCCTAAGGTAATAATGTACCAATTTATTGAGATTGTTTATGATCCTTCCTGGATGAGGGTTCTCGCTAGAATGAAATAAGAAAGCCGTTTACTTGCTGAAGATGATAACGATTTTTTTTTAATATGTCCGACTCTTGGCGTACGGTAAGTGGATTACTGAGCCGTTTCCGAGGGTCAGTAGTCCATTTACGACGCCAACAGAGGCCTCATCCTCTGCAGCCCTCACACGTCATCTGACTCTCGGGCACCAACACCTACCATCTCTTTTGTGATACGCAAGTCTGTCGACTACATGAAGGTCATTACGGCGGATATTAAAGCTCCAGCTGCTCCACAAAGTCCCAGACTATCTCATACGACGATATCTATCTCCAGATTTACCATCTTGGTCCCTACTTTAGCTGTAAGTAATAAAAGGTCCTCAGAGGTGACTGTGACCAGAAAATCAGTACTGTACGACGAATAAAAATTGTATTTAACATGCACAAAAGTGGATGATATATACAAGCGAAAGATCATTGTCAGGTAATAATTAAAGGTGAATATTATACTGAGATACAATTCAGGGTTACATACCTTACATACAGTTGGGTTATGAATTATAACTCCAACGTATCTGAAACAAATTTTTTAATAGTTGAGGATATAGGATCCTTCTTGTTAACGTGATGGTACATGACCCTTAATTCAAGATCCTTTTGGGAAGATAGTTAATTACAGGCCGCTTTAGGTAAAATAATCATTTCGGTTATGTTGGAAGAATTATTTCATTTTTGGTGGAGTAATCATATCGCATTTGATGGAATTATTATTTCGGACTTGGTGTAATTACTACGTTGCATTTGTTGGAATTATTATGTCGCATTTGGAGGAATTACTGTAACGCTTGGTGGTATTATTTTGTTGCATTTGGTTGAATATTAGATAATTTGGGTAAATAATAACAGTATGTCATTTTGTGGAATAATTGTTACTTTTGGTGTAAAAATTATCTATTACCATATGAAAGTAGGTCATTAATTTTTCTAGTTCATGGTAGCGACAATTCTAGTATTCCATAGCAGCTGATGACAGGCAATATAATTTAGCCTGCAACGATGAGTGCTTCCAAGCCTGTAGTGTGACAGGTATTTATGAAAAGAAAGTATAGAAAAGTCGGACGAAAACAGGAATAAAATATTGATAACACTATCGCACATAAGAAGTTGGTCTTATTCTCGTGAGGGAGGATTTTTTACTGTCAAAAGGGTTAACGAATACTGTATCTAACCCATCTATTTAGACAGTCCCGTAGGCTACAGAAAATCGCCCGGAGATACAAGGAAAAATAAGGTAATTACGTGATCGAATTACAAGGGTTGATGTAAGGTGTAAATTACCCTCCGTTCCAATACTTCCAGTCACGTAGCACACACTCTCAATTAAATAACTGCCCTGATGACCATTAATATGAACTGCAATCTACAATGATTACTTTGTATTCCATTACTTCCGAGTGATTATCTACATACACACACACACACACACACACACACACACTAGACAGATAGACAGATAGATAGGCAGGTAGATATAGACAGACAGATAGATAGATAGATAGATAGATAGATAGATAGATATGTGTGTGTGTGTGTGTGTGTGTGTGTGTGTGTGTGTGTGTGTGTGTTGAATTCTGTAGCTTATAGATCAGTCTCTGTCAGTCTTTGTCAATCCACCTACCTATCCATCTTTCTGCCTACCTGTATGTCTGTCTGTCAGTGACAATCCCAAATATATTCATTTATTTCTCTATACAATCATTCATCCATCCAAATATCTATCTATCTATCTATCCATAAATCAATTAATCTATTTATTTATCTATCCATAAATCAATTAATCTATTTATTTATCTATACCTGTCTGTGTTATATATAATAATTTTCCATCTATGTATCTTCTGTTTCCCATTAATCGCCTGATTCCAGAGTTTACACATGGTGATCATGACATTAATGTCAAGATATATGGTGTAGACTAAGGTAGAAAATATAGTTAAACTTGAAAGATACATTTTTGAGCAGGATGGTGAAGTAGACTCCGTAGCACCTCTTCCTTAGTGATTTGTTCCGTGTAATGCATATTAATATTCCATTGTGTGTTATTTAGTGTTCCCATTCATAACATCGAAGGGGATATTAATGTGTACCGTACACAATAAACTGCCAAGGATAAGGTGTTTCGAAATATCCATAATCAATCAAAAAAGGACCTGGTGACGTCTATTTAATTCATGCTATCCCAAACAATTTTATTCAGGTTTAGGGAGATGTCTTATAATGAACAAAAATGAACAGCTTTCCTTTATCAGTTCCAAAAGACTCTATAAAGCTAATTAGAAATGTCATCATAAGCATCGGTTATTGAAAAGTAGCCTACGTCATCAGATTGTAGGTTCAAAAGTCTCACATCTAATCCGTTTCTGTGATTTGAAAACATCACTTTGCATCTCGATACTCACTTCTCAACACACACACACACACACACACACACACACACACACACACACACACACACACACCAAGGAGGCACCAAGGAGAGTGGATGCGGGCCGACAGCGCTCCATGCCGAGCCAGCACAGCCAGTGGCATTACCTAAATTAGTACCTTTATATGAGTCAAGCTCTGTAGCAGGTTAGACTAAGTGGTTTTCTATTATTTAAAAAAAAAATGAAATAATAAGAAGTTTAAACAAGACTTGTTCAAACAGAAAAGAGAACCAAGTAACGACAGAATGTGCTCAATCAGCTGACTGTTTGTTTAGACTACAACTGCCCCAGGGAATGGAAGTACTCTGTGCTTTTAGTATTGCAAAATGGCCACATACTTTAGTAAAGCAAATTTGGAAAAGAAAAGGGATAAAGGTAGAAAGCAGGATGATTTCTACCAAGAACTGGTTGAAACGGAGACTCACAATAAACTGGTAGAGCGTGTACACAGACTGGAGATGGCTTTTCAGAATGAGATTGACGAAATAAAGAAGCAGATGCACTTGCAAAAGGAAGAAACAGAAAAACTAGGAATGGAGGTCAACAAGAAAGACACAACCATATGTGAACTAACAGTGGAAGTGAGTACACTTAGGAGGAAAATGAGTGAAATGGCAAGTACAGTAGTCAACCACGAGAGTATTATGGAAGAGTTAAAAAAATGATACAGAGACAATTAGGCAAGTAAGCAGTCTCATAGACCAGAGCAGTGATATTGAGGAGAAGATAACACATGTGAATGAAGCTGTGCAAAGCTACAAAAATGATGTGGAAAACACGTATGCTGAAATGGTGAAAGTAAAGAAAGACTTAGAAACAAGGCTGGAAGAAAAAAGCATTAAAAAGGAAGTGAAAAGAATAATCCAAAACAATCCAAAGTTAGTCAGAGATTCAGTAGATATTAACAAATCTATAGTAATCACTGGTATAGAACAGAAAGAAGTAAAAAACAAGATCTCAAGAGACAAAAAGGAGATAGCAAATATAATGAGCTTATTGAAAGAAGTATCAGAGGAAATCTGTAGTAAAGACATAGACGAACACAAAAGGTTAGGGAAATACGAGAAAAGCAAGTCAAGACCTCTAAAGGTAACCTTCCAGAGTGTAAACGCCATGGAGATACTAAAAAATGCAAAGAATCTTATGGAAAAAGAGGAGTTCAAAAATGTATGGATAAAAAGATGCCTAACACAAGAGGAACTGGAATTACTGAAAGAGAAGAGGCAGGAAGCAAAAACAAACTATGAGGGAAGATCAGAAGAGGAGAAGAATATATTTTTTTTTACAGAGTAATAGGATTGCAGGTACGAAAGTGGTACATAAACGGGAGAGAATAAAAAGGAGGAAGGTAGTAGAACTATGTCATGACAAGTATATAAACAAGATGATTAAGTTGATGGACTCAAATGTGGATGGAATGGTATCTAAATTATTAGAGATGAATGATTATGTCAGAGAAAATGAACCACATATAATATGCCTAACTGAAACAAAATTAACACCAAGGATATCAGATGACATATAAACTTAGAGGAATACAATATATGGAGAAGAGATAGGAACTTAAAAAAAGGAGGAAAAAAAATCTAAAAGTCAAAGAAATAGAACTAGATATACCCTCACAAGTAGAACTGATTGCAGTAGAGATCAACACATCTGAAGTGAAAGTAACTGTAGTCAATTTGTACATGCCACCCAGATCAAACACATGGGAAAGAGACGAGTATGAGGACCTGGCAGAGAGTACAAGTCAGAGTTTAAGAGCATTACTACATAAAATGGAAGAGAAATCGGAAAGAATTATACTAACTGGAGACTTTAATACAAATATAAATTGGAATACTCTAGGTATAATAAGCCAAGAAAGCTGCTGGGACCAAAAGCTCCTGGATCTCGTGCAAGAGTTTTTCCTAACGCAACATGTGAGGGAAACCACCAGAAAAAGAGGACTCGATGTACCTTCAATCCTAGATCTCATATTTACTAGGCAAGAAAATGATATTGACAGTTTAATATATCACCATCCATTAAGCAAAAGCGACTATGCAGTACTAAATTGTAACTTCAGGATAGCATATGACATAGTTAACAGCAATGAAAATTACAAAAAGAACCTAAACTATGAAAAGGGAAATTATCATGACCTAAAGAAGTATTTCTTAGAAGCTGATTGGGAAAATGAGCTTAGAGGACAAGATTTAAATGCTGTATATAAAAAATTCTGTGAATTTTATGCAATAGGGGTCCAGAAGTACATCCCACAGCAAAAAGAAGCAGAAAAGAAAATAAAGAAATAGTTCAATACAGAATGTAAAAAATCAAAAGAAAAAAGAGATTTGTTGTGGAACAGATACAGAAGACACAATAGTGAAAGGGCATATAATAATTACAAACAGGCAAGAAACGATTATACAAGCATAATGAGGGAAGCCCAAAAACAGTTTCAGGAGGATATCATAAATAAAAGTAGTGATCAACCGAAACTATTTTACAGCTACATCAGAAGCAAAACCAAAGTAAAAGATAAAATACAATCCATTACGGACGATGGAATCACCTATACACAAGAGAAAGATATTTGTGAAGCACTAAATAAGAATTTCCAATCAGTTTTTACAGTACAAAAAAATTTTGAGAGGGAATATGTGGAACTTGCATGCCCACACATACTACCAGATATACAAATAGCAGAAAAAGTAATACAGGAGGAGTTAAGTCAATTAGACAAGGGAAAAGCAAATGGTCCTGGTGAAATTTCATGTTGGGTGCTACGAGAATGTGCAAAGGAGTTAAGTAAACCATTATTTTTAATTTTCAAGAAATCCTTGAGTCAAGGTAAACTACCTGATAATTGGAAGAAAGCAAATATTGTCCCATTATTCAAGAAAGGGAATAGACAAAATCCACTCAACTACCGACCAGTATCACTGACCAGTGTTGTAAGGAAGGTATTAGAAAAGCTTATAAGAAAAGCTTGGGTAAATCATCTAGAAGAACACAATATGATAACAGAAAGACAGTTTGGTTTCAGAAAAGGAAAATCATGTGTTACTAATCTGTTGAGCTACTATGACAGAGTAACAGACACAATACAGGAAAGAGAAGGATGGGTGGACAGAATCTATTTAGATTTCAAGAAAGCATTTGACACAGTACCACACCAAAGACTTTTATGGAAACTATACCATCAAGGAGGAATTCGAGGCAAACTGTTTTGTTGGATACAAGATTTTCTCATAAAAAGAGAAATGAGAACAGTACTAAGGGGAAATTACTCATCATAGAAAGAAGTGAATAGTGGAGTACCACAGGGCTCAGTGCTGGCACCAATCATGTTTTTAGTGTATATAAATGATATAGACAGTAACACTGGAAGTTAAAGCTATCTAAATATGTTTGCAGATGATGCAAAACTACAAAGGAGAATTACTAACCCAGACTCTTGTAAAGAGCTACAAGAAGAATTAAATAAACTTCATGAATGGAGTAATACTGTACATGGCAAATGGAATTCAATGTGGACAAGTGTCATGTAATCAAGTTTGGTAAAAGTGGAAAAAGACCTGATTGGGATTATACGTTCGGAAATAAAACCCTACACACATCAGAAAGAGAGAAGGACCTAGGTGTGATTATCAATAACAGACTATCTCCGGCTGAACACATCAGTGAGAAGGTACGGAACATGTATACACTGCTTGCAAATATGAGAATAGCATTCACATACATAAATGAAGACATGCTAAGAAGGATACTAAACATCATTCATCAGACCAACCATGGAGTATGCATCAGTAGTCCGGAGTCCTCATCTCAAAAAACACATAGACAAGATTGAAAAAGTTCAAAGGGCCGCTACAAGATGGATACCAAGCTTAAGGGACCTAAGCTACGAAGAAAGACTAAATAAACCGGCTCTACCAACACTACAGGAGAGAAGGAAAAGAGGTGACATGATAATGCTATATAAATGCATATCAGGGAAGGAGAAAATAGACATAAATGATTACTTAACATATAGCGAAGTATCAGCAAGAGGACACTGCAAAAAACTGCATAAGAAGAGAGATGATAAAGACGTAAGGAAATTCAGTTTCCCAAACAGAGCAATTGATCAGTGGAATGCACTACCGAATGAAATAGAGTGTGCTAAAACAATTCACAAATTTAGGGATATGTACGATAAATATGGTTTAAGACACGGGACAGTACGAGCTTGACTCATTCCTGTAAAGATACAATTAGGTAAGAACAATTAGGTAAGAACACACACACACACACACACACACACACACACACACACACACACACACACACACACACACACACACACACTTAAAGCTGTCCTTCTTCTACAGAGGACGACACCTTCTATATCCACAAGATTGGTGTCTTTCTCACTGTCTTTAGTGTCAACGTATGTGACTGTGCAGACCAATCCTGGATCTACAAACTTTGCTTCACAGTTGGTATGACAAGTCGGGATCTGCTAGGTCAACTCGGTTTTGTTTGTGCCTCCGTTGTCTAAGCTCTTCTTTGGCCATGCTCCGAGGTTCATCGAGATGAATGGTTCCCTCGGTGCAGAGGGGGTGCCGTTGGTTTCTGTCTGATGCATTTGTTTCAAGATCTTTAAGACACAATGCTGCAATCTTCGGAGTTGTCCTTTTATGATCTTTATATCTCTTCCTCTGTTCCCCTGGGGTGCGGCTTGCTGCAGATAGTTGGCGAAACAGAACCTGGCTGGGAAGGCAGCGCTCAGGCATGAAGAACACGTCTGACCCATCTCAGCTGTTTTTTAGTTAACATGGTTTATGTGCTGGTTGACTTCACCCACTGGAGAATTTGTGAGTGAGAAACTTTATGCTCACGTGTGAGTCCTAAGATGCACTGTAAACATCGGATGTGAAAGGATTCAAGCTGTTTTATGTGACATTGGTATGTAGTCCAGGATTCAGCGCTGCATAAGAAGGTGGAGATGCATACAGCCGTATATATAGACACCTCTGTCTCGATTCTCAAGTTGCTGTTTTCAAAGACTCTGCATGTGAGACATCCAAAATAAGCTGAGACGTGGTTTATTCGAGCATGGACTTCTGCATCAATGTTATGTTTATTAGTAAGCACACTTCCAAGGTAAATAAATTCTCCACCTGTTCAACATTCCCTCCACTTTTGTCTGATGTGCAAGGGACTCTGCTGGGTTGTTTTTCTAAAATATTATTTCTTTCACTGACATTGGTTCGGAGCCCCATTTCACAGCATATGTCGGAAACGATGGTGAGACTTTGCTGTAAGGCTTCTGCGGTATGTGCAATGACAGCACAGTCATCAACATGCTGTAGCTCTAGGAAATGAGGTATTTCAGTCTTTGTTTTCTTTTTTCTTTTTGTTTCTCGAGCAAGAAAGAAAGAACCAAAGCCATAAGCCCAAAAGGTTGCCCCCTT
The DNA here is from genome assembly GCF_032717465.1 of Coenobita brevimanus. NCBI lineage: Eukaryota > Metazoa > Arthropoda > Malacostraca > Decapoda > Coenobitidae > Coenobita > Coenobita brevimanus. The sequence continues at coordinate 21,081,379 of NC_137063.1, read as the reverse complement.
CAAGAAGAAACAAAAAGAAGAGAACAGAGATAAGTTCATTTCGAGATTCCTGGATACACTGCGTTTGAAAGATTGGAGGTCATGGGCATAGGAAATACAGACAGAGGAAGACAATTCCAGACCTGACGTGTTGCATACATGAAGGACAGGGAGTAAGGTTAACTCTTGCATTAAAGAGTTGGATAGAAATGAGATGAGAGTTTTTTTGCTAGACTGGTAGTCAGTGCCCGCCGTATTGGTGGATGGATGTAAGCAAACAGCTCAGAGGAATGATCATTGAAGAAGCGATTGAGAAGAGATAAAGATGCAACAGTCTGGTGAAGAGACAGATTAAATGCAGCCAGTATGAGGAGGAGAGTTAAGGAGATGAAAAGTTTTGATTCCACTTTGTTGAGAAGTGCTGTATGTGGGGAGCCTCCCCACACATGAGAGCCGTATTCCACATTGGGGTGAACAAAAATCTGTGTATAAAGTCAACAACTGCGCAGAGGTAACGAAGGCAAGGAGTCGGCTTAGCACACCTAATCTCTAGCAAGCAGGTTTTACAAGAGTTAACATGACTTTCCAAAATAAATCCCGGGAGGATGAAACACCAAGTACTACAACTGGATATTGCTCTAACATTAGACGATACTCCTGTGGAAGATTTTGATGAGCTGAAAAATGTATGAACTGAGTTTTTGATGCATGAAAAACAGGATCACTTTTACCCCATTCGCAAATACGAATCAAGTTAGACACTAGGTGTGCAATAGCCTCATCCTTTGTTGATGAAGTAACTTCTGAGGTGGATGCTGTGGGAAGCGAATGGAAAGGTGAAGGATCGAATCAACAACGTATGAGTAGATAGGGTTAGATGTACAACGTAGAAGGTAATTGATGAATAGAAGGAAGAGAGTTGGTGACAGGGTAGAACCCTGAGGAACACCACTATTAATAGTTGTAGGGAAAGAATGGTGACTATATGGAACAGCGACTACTGAATGACCAGAAATGAAGCTGGAGATGAAGGGACAAATAGAAGGATAGAAATGGTAAGTGGAAGGTTTGGAAATTAAAGATTTATGCCAGACTCGACTGAAAGCCTTTGAAATGTCAAGCATAAAGGCAAAGATTTCTCCAGAGACCCGAAAGGAGGATGATCAGGAGCTTGAAAGGTAGGTGAGAAAATTGCAATTGGAGTGTCCCTTGTGGAACCCATACTGACGATCAGAAAGAAGGTTGTGATAGGAAAGGTAATTTATTCTATTTCTTTATTTCTTTATTTTAAGAATAGATAAAAAATCTTTGGAAATACAAGATGTTAGAGCAATTGGGCGATAGGCAAAGGGCTAGGAATGGTTACCCTTCTTTCAGACAGGCTGAATGAGAGCAAATTTCCAGCAAGAACGAAAGGTACAAGTTGAGACAAAGGTGAGAGAGTTTACCTTGGCAGTGTAAGCACAGAAGCACAGTTCTTGAGGACAACAGAAAGAACCCCATCAGGTCCATATGCCTTGTTAACACTGGGGGCAGTGATTCCAGAAAATACATCAATTGAAGAAATTTCAGTGTCAGCCAAGAGGAAGTCAGAGGAGGGAAGTAATGGAGGAACAGCACCAGAATCGGCTAAGGTGGCATTGGAGGAGAACGTCAGAACAAAGAGTACTGCTTTATCAGTAGAAGTAGGAGCTACAGTGCAATCAAAGTGGAAAAGAGGAGGGAAGGTTGAAGAAGTAAAGTTGTTAGAAAGACTTTTGCAAGGTGCCTGGAGTGGGAAGAATTTGAGCTGGGAAGTTCAGAGCATTTACTAAGAATGAAGTTATTTTTATCAGAACAAAGAACAGACTTAGAATGATTCCGGACAGAAACATAAAACAGATAAGATTCAGGGGTAGGTTGGTTCTGGTAAATTTGGAGGCCCTCTCCTTGTTGTGGATAGCCTTAGAACAACTGTAATTATACCATTTTTTTTTTCATTAGTCACAGAATAAGAGAAACGAATGTATGCCTCCATGCCCAAGAGAATAACCTCCGTAATGTACGAGCCACACTCAGATGGCTCTCGGCCATGGAGGCAATAATCATTCCAGGGAAAATCAAAGAAATACTGCCTGAGGGCCTCCCAGTCAGCAGCTCCAAAGTGCCATAGTCACCGCTTCCTGGGAGGGTCTACAGGCCTTACTGGAGCGACAGGACTGGTTAAGGTATAAGGTTGTGATTGGAGGAGCCAAACAGAGAGTAAAGACTGGTTGTGTGAGCAGAAGGATTAGTTGTAAGGAAGAGGTCAGGTATGTTGGAGTTCTCTCCAAGGCAGTCAGGGATACAGGTAGGGTGCTGTACAAGCTGGTCTAGGTCATTAGGGATAGAAAAGAGGTAGGCCTGTTCACCAGGCGGATCAGCGAGAGGAGAGGAGAGCAAAAGGTGGTGGTGAACCTTGAACTCACCAAGAATAGAGATTTCAGAGAAAGGAGAAACTGATAGGGTGTGTTCCATCTTAGTAGTAAGACAGTCAAGGGATTATTCATGGTTAGTAGAATTAGGGGAGAAAGAAACATCTCAGATATATTAAGTTAGAGAATGACAGGATGGCCTAAGCCAGAGTGTAGAGAATTCAGAAGATTCTAGTCCAGGAACACGAGAGCAAGATATGCTGTTGCATACAGATACACAACAGCCACCTTAGGCTTTGAAATGAGTATAAAGAAGTAGGAAGATAATGAGAAGGGTTTGCTCTCAGTTATCTGAAACAGTTGAGTCTCTGGGTGGAAGTGAAGATGAGGTTTACAAGAGGAGAGGTGGTGTTCAACAGTGAAAATGTTGCAGGAAAGATCACAAATGTTGCAGAAATGAAGAAGTGAGCAAGACTGTGGTGTCAGACATCTCGTTTTGTTGTCACCGAGAGAGGGGCAGATGGTGTGGGGCTTTTGTGGTTCAGTGTTAGGTTCTATTCTTTTCTTAATATATGTAAATGATATTGACGAAGGATTGTATTTTAAGATTTCAAAATTTGCTGATGTTACTAAAATAGGTAACAGAGCAGATACAGCACTGCAGAGGCAGGGAAATCAGAGAGATCTTGATCAACTGTTTAACTGGGCCCAAGTCTGGCAAAATGGATTTCAATATTAATAAATGCAAAGTACTAAACATTGGTAGTAAAAATGTAAGAACTAGTTATAGCATGAATAATTTCCAACTTGATAGGGTAAACAATGAAAAAACTTAGGAGTTATAATAACAAACGATTTGAAACCAATCAAACAATGTACAGAAGCTGTGAAAAAAGCCAATAAATTGACTGGGTTCATAGGCAGGGCATTTGAATAAAAATCCGATAATATCGTCCTCACTTTGTATAATTCCTTAGTACGTCCGCACTCGGAGTATTGTGTTCAGTTTTGGTCACCGTATTATAAAAAGGATATGGAAAAGCTTGAAAGAGTGCAGTGAAGGATTGAGAAATTAATCATACGAGGAACATTTAGAAGCCCTGAATCTCTTTACCCCAACTAAACGAAGGATTCGAGGAGATTTAATTCAAGTATTCAAAATACTCAGAGGACATGATAACATGGCTGTCGATAAATCGCTCGAATTATACTAGAGGCAATGGGCATATAATAATTGGCATACGATTCCAGTAGCATTAAGCTAAGCATTTCTTCTTCAGTAGAGATGTAAATATATGGAATAAATTGCCCTCCAGTGTAGTAAATTGTAATACAGTACTAACCCTTAAAAGTCAACTGGATAAGTATTTGTCGTCTAACCCCCAGCCTATTATGTTTGCTCCTTGCGTTTGTATATTTTTTTATTTTTATTTTTATTTTTTTTTAAGCCTGGATCAATTTATTAAATGCAAATATAGTATATGCACAGAGTAGGATATGCACAGATAGCCTTGAATTAATGGTCACTACTCATACTTTCGACCTGTGATGGGCTGTGGATCACTGAGGGTCCCTGTTAGTTAAGTGGCCACAATCAGGATTTTTTTAATGTACAGTCGTGGTCATAAATAATCACCTATTCTCCAGTACTCCGTCCCTCAGGCTGGCTACTTTATGCGCGGCAAGTCACACTGGAGTAAGAGGGGCTGAGAGGGAGGGGCCAGCGAGAGAAGGAAAGGTGGGTGGGGGGACGAGTGGTGGTGAGCGGGTAGGATGAGGGAGAGGAGGTAGGGGTGGGAAATTGAAATGCGAAGTGGTGGTCACATTATTTGTCTATTTTCTTTTATTCAGGGCATGATATACAAGAGTTAATATTCGGTAGATAATGCTGCATTACGCTTTGTATAGCGGCGTCAAATAACAAGCTTTAGATAGGGGGTGATATCAAGGGCTGGCTAGTGAGAGAAATATACTGACGTGACAGATTAATCATTAGTACCGAACCTGATACTGTATTTGTGTTTATCCGTGTATTTTGACTTAGGACGCAATATGGAATCTGGATGGCTTTGACTTCCTAAATGTTCGTGTAAGAAACGTCCTCTACCCTCATATGTAATTGATTTTTGGAACTAAATAACATATGCAGCCTTTGACACGGCTGTGTCCACAGTAAACACGATCATCATCCCGGGTATACACTCCCTCTATACAGTCACCATCATGTCAACTATTTTATGGCATCAGTATTTTATGGCATCAGTATTTTATGGCATCAGTATATGAAGAGGATATTTAAAATAATTTTGCAGAAAAGGTAAATAAATTTGATGTCCGCGTACATGGGTGGATATAATAAAGGTATCCCTCATAATCTTTTAGAAGGAAAATGAAACAAAATCCTACCCAAACTCCCAAAATATATCTGTGTCAACGTTTACCGACAATGGTCAAGCGAAAGCAACCCGGAAAGCTTTACTAACAGTCCAGTGGCCTCCTCCCTTAATAACCTCTTGCGTCTTCGCGGCACCGAGGAAACAATGTTGCCGATGATTTGCTGGTTTCATCTGAACAGCTCCCACACGTCCTTGGTGTGCTATAGGAGGCGGGCCAGTGTCCTCTCGTTTTCTGGCTTCCACGCGTTGACAATCTGGGCCCACACAGTCTCGATGGCTCTGCACTGATGTTTGATCTGCCATATCAGTATATTTCTCTCACGAGTCAGCCCTTGATATCACCACCTGTCTAAAGCTTGTTATCTGATGCCGCTGTATAAGGTGTAATTCAGCATAAATTACCGAATACTAACTCCTTTATATCATGCCCTGAATGAAAGAAAATAGACAAATAATGTGACCATCATTTCGCATTTCATTCTCCCTCCCCTACCTCCCCTCCCTCACTAAACCCCACCACTCTTCCCTCCACCCACCTTCCCTTCTCTCCTTGGCCCCTCCCTCTCAGACCCTCTTACCCCAATGTGACTTGTCGTGCATAAAGGAGCCAGCCTGAGGCATGGGGTACCGGAGGATAGGTGATTATTTCTGACCACAACTGTGCCAGTGGTCACTGCTTTAGGAGGTGACTTGTGTGCTTGTCCCGCACGGGAAAGTTCCTAGTCTCAGTGGAAAGAACGGAGCTGGGGCCTGATTGACTGCTGCCTACCTTAATAGCGCCAGGCAAGGCTGCCGCACCACCCCTGAACATCCACAACGTGCACTGTGCAATTTCCACGCTGTGTCCTCAGATGCCCCTTTAACTTAACGTACCCGTACATAGTGTCATGCATTAGTTATTTATTCATTCGATTATTAATTTTACTTTACTACTTTCTCTTTCAGGTTATTTGTACTGGTAGCTTATAGATAATGTATTATAGAATGTAGCTTTTCCTTTTCAGTCTTTCCTATTAAATTTCCATGTCAGTTTTTCCATGCTGCATTATGATTGTTCTCACTTTTTCTTGCCAGTTTTAACTGGAGGGTTTGGAGGCAGAGGGAGCCTTCCTGCTTTACTATCCTTATCCTTCAGCATGTAGAGTTAGATCTCGTAGTCATAGTCTACTCTGTAACAAACAGCCTCGAAAGGACCACAAGGTCTGTTGCTGTTTGCTTTCCTTTGAACTTTGTACTTTGTACTCCTCCCCCTGGGGACTCCGAGTCTCGGTGATGAGATGTCATTTTAAAGGAAATTTTTAATAGGAATAATAGTGTGAAATGTGCATATAGTTTGGTGCTGACAGTTAGAGGAATTTGAATTGCATGAAGATTAAATAACTATTGTCTACAGGGAACTGGATTTTCATTCCATCATCAGGATTCATTTGTTGGTGATTTAAAATGGTAGCTGCAGTTAGACAGATGCTGAAAATGACAGAAGCCAGGACTCATCCTTGTTTCACTCCCACATCCACAGTGAAGAGTTTGTATTTGCTCCAACCTATGGATACAAGAGCATTCATGTCATGCAGGCTCTTGAGAATGGTAAGAAACTTGTTTGGAGCTCGAAATTTTAAAAATAGCATTGCATGAGAGTTCTCTGTTGACAGTGTCATATGCTTTTAAAAAATTGATGAATGCAACATATGTCATGTTTCTCCTCATGGAATTCCTCTTTTATCTGTCAGACAATAATGACAATACCACAGGTGTTTCGTTCCTTCTGAAATCCACATTGTGTTGCAGTACCGGTAAGTGTCAACTCAGATGTTTTATCAGTCTGGATAACCTTATTTGGCTAGTACTTAGACAGCATTCCCATGGGGGTAGATACCTCTGCTGTCGTCACAATCTGACTAGTTCCCTTTTTTTCTTGTTGATGGTTACAATATCAGCAGTAAGCCATTCAGCTTGGTTCCATTCTTGGTTCCATATAAGCAGCACGAGATCATGGAGATCCTGGTGGAGAGACTGGCTACCCTTTTTGACTTGTTCAGATGGTATGCAATCAGGGCCAGGGCTTTAGTAATTTTTCTACAGACTGAATGGCCTGAACAGCTTCTGCAGCTGTATGTGGAACATCGAGATCTGCCACCTGAGGGCATTTTGGTTTTTATCAAGGGTATTGTGCCCCATCGGGTTTCTTTGATTCAGTAAAGTTTTAAAGTGTTGTGTCCATCTATCTAGGAGTCTCCCCCGGCTGATCAAACAGGGGCTATGTTGTTTCTGGTTGGTCCATAGATGATTTTTATGGACTTGTAGAGCCCGTGTTGTTCACTCCCCAATGGCTGTGAGATAACACATTTGGATGCACCCCAGGCCAGCCGTGGGACATTTTTTTTTTTTTCATATTTCTTGAATCGATTTTATAAACAGATGTAAAGAGATTCGTCTGGAACACATGGCAATGTGTTTTTTTAGGTTTCTACATCCATTGTTTGGTTCGCTATGATTCGTGGAAGAATTAATAAAAATACTGTGCACGTGCCATTAACACATAAACATATGGACAAATACATCCGAAATTAACTGACCGCCTTAGTTCTTGGAATGGTAGAGGAGGGTCATGTACACAAATCAGCGACCTTCCTTTCCTTCCCATAATTGTTTGTAGTTTTTCGTAGGTCGCGCTAATTCAACACCACCATCACTGACACTGGAGGGCGTAGTTTGATGCCTGTGGCCATTGAGGGGTTAATATCAGCCCGTCTTTGTAGTTCTTTTGCTTGCTCAGTCCACTGTTTTTTACTCCAGTACACGTAGTTTTCTCTGGGTTTCACTTCTGAGATTCTGGAATTCAGTTTTCAGGGTTAAGGAGCTGGATGAGCCAACCATTTGTTATATGCTCTATTTGTCATTGCAAGGTCATGTATCGTCCTCAGCATTTTCACCAAACCAGTTTTTATGGCTGTGAATAGAGAAGCCTAGGATTTCTTCAGCAATGCTTTGTAGCAGTGTCTTAATGTTCCGTAACTCTGTGTCTAGCTTTGTTGCATTGTTGTTTGGGTCAAGTGGTGGGCATTGAGAAAGTTTGTTTTAACAGTGCTGCTCAAGGTGTTACAAGTTGCCACATTCTTTAAAACACTACAATTTAGTTTCTTGAAGGATGGTTTACGGTGTATTTGTGGGTGTATAACTAGTTGCAGTCTGGTGAGCATAAGGTTATGGTCTCTTGAGCGATCACGTCCTTTCATATCTCGGGTCACAATAACTTCTCTTTGGTCTTACTGTCATACAATGACATAGTCAGACAGGTGCCAATGTCTAGTCTGTGGGTGCATCCATGAGGTCTTGTGTTTGTTCTCAAGTTGAAAAATGGTGTTGATGATGACCAAACTGTGTTCCAAGCATAAGGAAAGCAGTCTAAGGTCATTGCTCTTCATGATTCCAACACCATGGCAGCCTTGTAGCGCCTCGCCAGAGGTGATTATCTTCTCCTCCTGGAGGCTTAAAGCCTCGAAGCAAAATGAGTTTGTCATTATTTGGTACTGAGTGAATTGTAACATCCAGAGAGGCATAAAAGAAATCTTTGGTGGTGTCTTCAGGGTTAAGCATTGGAGCATAGGCAGTGAAGAGAGTTGTATGCACCAGGACATCAGCCTGTCTGATATACCCACAGATGATTCATGTATCTTCTGCAATAGGTTGCTTGTGACTGGAAAACCAATACCATGGTTTCTTCTTATATTGTCTGGGTATCCACTCCAGAAATAGATACATCCTTTTCCTGCTAATTTCCATTAGGTTGCCCTCTCTTGATGTATTTTCAATTCATGGGCAATAAGAGCAGTTCTGTGGCATGGTCGTGCCTTTTGATCAGTATCAAGCAAGTTCGTATATTCTAGGCAGCAAGAGTCAGCAGGATTCTTTTTGTTTTATGACCACAGTGTGGGATGCCTTGACAGACGTGGTTATGTGCTCGGGTGTGGTTTAGAGCAGTAGATATTTTGGTTAGCTTTTCTAAACCCCTCCCCATCAAAGGTAAATAGCTGGGCATCAGTTTCCGGCGGCTTAGTTATACTCAGTGCTGCCCAAGGTATACTCTGCTCTTATGCCATCATGCCACTGACCACTGGACCAATGCCGCCAATGTGTAGGACTCGAGCTAGAACCTTCCAGCCAAATCCATGACCTGTCAACATCAGCCTATCTTGTTGCCACAGGTCTTTTGATTTTGGTGAAAGGAAGAAATGGAAGGTGAATATAGCTATGGGCTTATGCAATGAACTTATTTTTATAAGTGTGATGGTGAGGGTACTCAGTCCTTACCACCACATGACTTGGTTCTTCTCAGTCTGTGATGGTGTCATGAAGATTCATGACAACCACCTACTGATCAGGGTTGCAAGAGTCTACCGGGAGCTATATCTATCAAACCCCATCGTTCGTGGAGTCCACTCACGGATTTTTCATTCAGGGTTTACTCCTGTAGTATCAACCAATCTAAGAGCAATCCACGAGGCAGGGGGCTCAGGATCACTTAGTCTGTCCCCTCAATGATGGCCTCTCAAGCATTGGTAACCCTGTCCTGCTGAGTCCAAGGAATCTCCCTCCTCCCCTCTCCCTTGGAACAGTCCACCAGATTTCTGGGGTATACAAGCCCTCTACCCGTGGTGGAACACTCACACACACGCTCTCTCTCTCTCTCTCTCTCTCTCTCTCTCTCTCTCACACGCACACACACACACACATACACACACACACACACACGGATTCAATTTATGGTTAGATAATAATAAATTATGACAAAGTCATGATCCACCTTCACAACAGCAAACTTTAAGCAAAGTAAATAAAATTTACCCCACCCACCAACACTACTACCACCAAACTCAAGCAACACTGCCAGACACCTCCACTGCTCTAAGTTACTGCAAGCACCAGCACCACCACTACCACTGCCTCTATCACGACCACAGTAACAACCATTACCAACACAGAAACCACAACAACCACCACAATTAACAGCACCACAACAATCACTACCATCACCACTACAACAGCTACAACTGCAACAGGAATTATACCAGACGCACCTACCAATGCCACCACCTCTTTCACCTCCACGGCCTAAAGCATCCACCCACCACACTCACCACCATCACCAACCACACTCTCGACACTTGCCCAACCATCATCACCACACACTGAGCCTGTAATGCTAGGTATAATCCCAGTCGTAAAAAACTTTCATCACCATCACTGCCCATTGTACGTCTATCTATCTATCTATCTATCTCTAGCCCGACGCCCTAATCCCGCAAAGGGTGGCTGCAGACAAAACGCCTCCAAGTCACTCTGTCACCCACCATTTGACTACCCTCCTCCCAACTCACCCCCCCCTCCCTCATATACCCCTCAACTCCATCCCTCCACCTCATCCTCTGTCTACCCCTCCCTCTCCCTCCCTCCACCTCACCTATATACACCCTCTTAGTCTTTCATTCTCCATTCTCTTCACATGTCCGAACCACCTCAGTGTATTTCTCCTAATCTTCTCAACCACATCCACATCCACCCCACAACGTTCCTTCACTTCTTCATTCGTCAACCTGTCCCTCCACGTCACTCCACATGCTCCTCTCAAGTAACTCATTTCCACTGCTCTCACTCTTGACTTGTTCCCCTCTTGCAAGGTCCACGCCTCGCTTCCATACGTCAGGGTAGGGATCACAATACTATCATGCTGTGACATCTTAACTTCCATACTCACCTCCCTATTTCTCATCACTGCTTTCAGTGTACCAACAACCTTCCTTCCCTGCTGTACCCTTTCACGCACTTCATCCCCAAAAGTTCCATCCTTACTCATCACACTACCCTAGTACTTGAATGCACTCACATTCTCCATATCCTCACCATCCAACCTCACTGCACACCCTGTGACTTCATTCCTCTCAAACACCATAACTTTACTTTTGTTTACATTAACTTTCAGATTCCTCCTCCTACACACTGTCCCAAATTCATTCACCAAACCTTGCAACTCCCATTCATCTTCACTCAACAATACTCTATCATCAGCAAACAGCAACACTGGAAGCTTCCAAATCTCACCCTCATTCATTAGAGCCACCCCCACATCCACTGCCCTACCTTGCACCTCCTTTACAACCCCATCCATGTATATATTAAACAGCCATGGAGACATCACACAACCCTGTTTCAGTCCCACATTGGGATCAAAGAACTCACTCAGCTCACCATCCACTCGCACCGTAGCCCAAGCTCCCTCATACATACTCTTCACAGCACTCAACAATTTCCCCTTCACTCCATATATTCTTAATTCCTTCCACATACCTTGCCTATCTGTTCTATCATAAGCTTTCTCCAAGTCCATGAAGGCAGCATACACTTTCCTTCCCTTGTCTAGATACTTCTCCACTAAACATCTTAGAACAAACATCTGATCTACACACTCTTTTCCCTTCCTAAATCCCCCTTCTTCTTCTCCAACTAGCTCCTCTGTCATATGCCTAACCCTATCAATGAGTATTCTACCATATATTTTACCAGTCACACTAAGAAGGCAAATACTCCTATGGTTACCACATACTTCTCTCTCCCCTTTTCCTTTGTATAAAGGAACAATTATACCTGATTTCCAGTCCTCTGAAACCCTTCCCTCTTCCCAAGCCAATCTACACAACTTCCAGATCCACTCCACAACAATCTCACCCCCATACCTAAGCATTTCACCACACACTCCATCAATTCCTGGGGCCTTTCCCAACTTAATCTTCTTCATCGCTTCCACTACTTCCGCCCTACTGATCTCTTTCTCCCTCCTCTCATCTCTTCTTCTCCCAGCCATTCCCCAACCACTTATACTCACACTGCTCTCACTCTCTGCATTCAACAAATCCTCAAGGTGCTCCTTCCATCTCCTCAATTTCTCTCTCTTCTCCACCAACAATCTATTATTCCTATCTTTCACTCCCCTACTGCCTTACTTTCTTTACCTCCTTCCAAAACAATTTCTTACTCTCCCTCCATTTCACACTCAGATTCCTCCCAAACTCTTCATCCACTTTCTTCTTACTCTCCTTCACCAGTCTCTTAACCTCCCTTCTCCTGCTCACATATACCTCTCTCTTCTCTCTCTCATCTCCCCTACCTCTACTCGCTAACCATTCACTATATGCCTTCTTCTTTTGTTCCACAGCTCGTTTCACCTCATCATTCCACCATGCTGTCCCTTGCACACCCTTGCATCGCCTCCTCACTCCACAAACCGCCTCACACGCTGCGCCTATCTCTTCCGTGAATATCTTACATACGTCTTCCACCCCTTCCATCTGCTCTAGCTCATACCTTCCCAATCTTTCTTCCACTATGCTCTTATACTCTGTCATTTTCTCACTATCTTGCAATTTCTCCACTCTTCTCACAGGAGCTGCTTCCTCCTGTCTTCCCCTTCGTCTCCTCAACCACTTTCTTTGCAGCTCTACCTTGGCCATCACTAAGTGATGGTCCGAGACTCCATTCCCCCACCCTCTCCACACTCTTGCATCCAACACTTGTCTTCTCATTTGCTCATCCACACACACGTAGTCTATCATTGCCTTTCGTTCAACAAGTTCACCATCCATCTTCCTCATTACTCTCCATGTATACCGGTGGATCATCTTATGACGAAAGTAGGTGTTGGCTATCGCCAATCCCTTACAAGCACAGATGTCCACCAAAGCACTACCATTCCCATCTACTTCAGCTGACATACCCCACTGACCAACCACTCCATCCACTCGTACATTCCCAACTTTGCCATTCATGTCTCCAATCAACAGCACTCTCTCGCTCCTCTCAAACTTGTCCATACATGCTTCTATTCTCGGCCAAAACTCATCTTTCACTCTTGCCACTTGATCCTCTGTTGGGGCATACACACATACAATCGCCCATGCTTGTATACCTACTTTCATCCTCACCCATACAATACTTGCACCCACTGTTCCATGCTCTTTTATATTGTACGTGCAGTAAAGGAGATGAAAACAGGGAAAGCTGCAGGTATGGATGGGTGTGCTGTGGAATGCCTGAAGGGTGGTGGAGTGACTATTGTTGACTGGTTAGTAAGATTGTCGAATGTGTGCTTTGTGAAAGGTATGGTGCCAGTTGACTGGGCAAGTGCTTGTGTGGTCCCGTTGTATAAAGGCAAGGGTGATAAGTATGAATGTACTAGCTTTAGGGGAATAAGTCTGTTGAGTGTTGTAGGTAAGGTGTATGGTAGAGTGTTAATTATGAGAGTTAGAGAGGGTACAGAGGGAGTGATTGGTGAGGAGCAGTGTGGCTTTAGGAGAGGGAGGGGATGCGTGGATCAGGTGTTTGCTGTGAGACAAGTATGTGAAAAGTAGTTAGCGAAAGGTAAGGATGTGTTTTGGGCATTTATGGATTTAGAGAAAGCATATGATAGAATTGATAGGGAGGCTTTGTGGACAGTTTTAAGTTTGTATGGACTTGATGGTAGGTTACTAAAAGGGGTGAAAAGTTTTTATGTAAATAGTAGAGCATGTGTAAGAGTGGGAAATGCTGTGAGTCATTGGTTTCCCGTGAGAGTGGGGTTGCGACAGGGATGTGTGATGTCGCCTTGGTTGTTTAATATTTACATGGATGGTGTTGTAAGGGAGGTGAATGCAAGAGTTTTAGGTGGAGGTCTGAGTCTGGTGAATGTTGATGGTGGAGAGTGGAATCCGAAGCAGCTGCTGTTTGCAGATGATACCGCACTGGGGGCTGATTCAGAGGAGAGATTGAGACAGTTGGTAAAGGAGTTTGGAAGGGTGTGTGAAAGGAGGAAATTGAAAGTAAATGAGAATAAGAGTAAAGTGATGAAGTGTACTAGGTTGGTAGATGGTAGGGGGATGAATATAGTTTTGAATGGCGAGTTGCTTGAGGAGGTAGAGTGTTTTAAATATCTCGGGTCACATGTTGCTGTGGATGGAAGAATAGATGCAGAAGTGAAGTTTAGAATAAGTGAAGTAGGAAAGGTGCTGGGAGGAATGAAAAAAGTGTTTAGATGTCGTTCGCTTAGAATGGATGTAAAGAGAAGGCTGTATGAGGGTGTTGTGGTACCGACTGCATTTTATGGGGCTGAAACATGGAATATGGGTGTAACAGAGAGGAAAAGCTTGAATGTAATGGAGATGAGGTGTCTGAGGAGTATGTGTGGAGTGACGCGTATGGATCAAGTGCAAAATGATGAAGTGCGAAGGAGAACTGGAGTTGTTCTGGAGATGGCTGGTAGAGTTGAGCAGAGGGTGTTGCGATGGTTTGGGCATATGGAGAGAATGGATAATGAGCGATTGGTGAAAAAGATAAGTAGATCTGATGTGAGAGGTGTAAGGCTGAGAGGAAGACCACGAATAGGATGGATGGACAATGTGAAGAGAGCGCTGGATGCGAGAGGGATGTCTGTTGAGCAAGGAAGAGTGGCTGTGCGTGACAGAAATGAATGGAGAGAAATTGTGAATGAATAAGTGATGACGCAGCCCTGAGGGGATATTCTCCCGCATTTGGTCTGATCAGCTAGTCAGGTCAGGTGCGGGTAAGGGGATGGGTCTGTTACGATGTGGCAGGGGTAAACCAGGTCTGCTGTCGGGCCCTGCTGCGGATGTCACTGATTGCATTGTGTAGTTGATCCTTGTGTGGTGTGGTGCGATGAGGATCTGTCCGTTCTCCCCTTTGGGGCTAAGATGCGAATGAATGTGTTTAAATGGATGAGTAAATGGCGAGTGTGTCGTCCTGTCTCGGCTACCTCCCCTTCCTTGGGGGAAGCAGCCTAGGTATATAGATAGATAGACGTGCAACAGTAAAAACATTCAGCAACTGCAATTTCTCCTAAAGCCTTCGCAACCCTTGGAACCGAAAATAGTTGCTCTCCTCCCGTACTAAGAACGGTGTCTGCAGCCGAGGTATCACAGTAAACTATAAAAATGAGATGAAAAGAAAAGTCCCGCTCACGGACACTTACGCGGTGAAATAGTGACACGAAACATGCGATGCAAAACAAGAAAACATTTTATTTGCAACATAAAGAACAACAAAGCCATTGCCAGCACGTTTACTACCAACAAAAGCAATTAATAACAACAGCAGCCGAAACAGTTCTCAGTACGAACACGCCCCCCCACCTCCCCAAAAAAGACACTTGTTTATACCTAACTAGGACACTTACAACCCTGGTGGGCGGCTTCTAAACTAAAGAGATTACAGTGCAAGAATGTGGGTAAGAGAGGGTGTTGCTGTGTCGTTGGGAGAGATGACATTACGGAATAGAGACAGACTCGTCTGGATATCCTATTTATCGAATCCCACAAGACATACAAGCCATAGACTGATTGACAAAGAGATGGACAAATAGATTGACTGATTAATTAAGTAAAAAAGACGCTCCGACGATAAAAGCAATGCCAAGAACCTTCCTCTTCCGCTCCCCTCCCCCCCAAAAAAAAAGTTACATCCAACTTGGCTAACTTTTACGGAGCGAGGCATAAGAGAGTAGTCAGGAGAGATAATCATAAAACGAGGTTCCGATGGTTAACCAAATTTCATAAGAATACACACCTCATGAAATAAAATAATTATTTCCTACTGTCATGTAACTGCTTCCCAAACACAAGAAAGACACCCCACCGCCACTACCAACCAGAGAAATTAGCCTGCTTACTTTTAAAGCGATATTTTCAACTAACCGGAAGCTCATTCAGGCACAGGAAATCAACATCATTATGGTTCTCAATCCTTCCTGAACATGAGACGGGGTAGAATCCAAGGACAAGAAAGTATGAGTGTGAGAGAATAGGCAATAGCTTGCCCAGTGAAATATGACCAACCTAGTTAGTTTTAACAGCGAGGGCAGAAGCCAGCAGAAGTGATTATTGATAATGGACACAAAGGTAGGATGAGTCGCTGAAAGTACTGGAAAATGCCAAGCCCAAGCTCATGCACAAGCACGCCAGCATGTGCGCGCACGAACACGAACACACACACACACACACACACACACACACACACACACACACACACACAAAGAAAGGGGTTGCATTATTTAGAAGGCATTCTTATAAGAACAGATGCTGATTCTAAAATGAATGCAAAAAAGAGCACACTTTCTAAAATAACCTACTGTTCACTTCCATCCTGGGCTCTTATGACCCAGTCAAATTAAGGACATTATTGTGGTGGACAAAAACAGGGTCATGGAAAGTGAGAGTGATGGGATCAGCGGGTGGCCTGGTTCAGCAGGAGCAGAATATCCCAGTGGCATAAGGGAAAGGCTTTTGGGTGTAGCAAGGTGTGAGGCAACATTATATGGATCATGATCATGGTATTAAGGAAAGGGTTGCTGTGAAGAAGGGCAGCGAGGGATGTAGAAAGGGCTGTGATGGAAATAGTAAGGGCTGATGGAAAGGGGCTGTGGATGGGACGGGTTGAGACTGAGACTGATAGGATTCCCCGGTGACTTGTGGGTAAGGCTTCTGTGAATACAAGGGTGGGAGGCAGGGTTATATAAACCTCGACCAGGGTGATAAAGGCTCTGGTCAGCAACGGCTGTGGTGGAGACAAAAACATTGGCTCTTTTCAGGAACAAAAAGGGTAAGGAGGGAGGACAACAGTTATGACGGGGACGAAAAGCTATGTGGTGGAGACGAGGAGAGCGAGTTATGTCGGGGACGAAAAGCTATGTGGTGGAGACGAGGAGAGCGGAAAAGCAGACAGAAAGAGCCGTGGCGAAGGGCAAGGTTGTGGTGGGGAAAAAGAGGACTATGTTTTTTACATTAAAGGGTGTGGTTCACAAGACTCTGAGAGGAAGAGATCATGGATTGTAGTAGTGACAAACTATGGCTGAGAGTAATAGGATTCTGCCATGGTACCAGGGTTAGGCTGTTAGGTGGCCCCATGTGTGATGGAGGATGGTGTGGACGATGATAACAGAGATTAGCAAAGGTTGTGGTGGGGAAGCACTATGGGGGAGATGAGCTGTGGTGGAAAAGGTACTCTGGCGAAAAAGGACTGTCATGAAAAAGCCTGTATTCAGGGACAAAGAGGCTTAAAGTTGGGGACAAGAATTTCTGGTAAAGACGAAAACTGTGCTAGAGATGAGCTGCGGTAGAGACTGGTTACCTCGCCCGAACGGAGTCCGATGAGGTGTTGTTTCTGATCGAGTTTGTTTGTTTGTTTGTTTGCTTGCTTGTTAGCGACATTACAGAAAAAACGGCTGAATGAAAAATATATGAAACTTTCAGAATATGTGAGCGCTGGTCCCAAAAGGAAGTGATTAATTTTTGGAGGTAACTGAGTAAACCTGGAAGGTGAAAATCAAGGTCACGGATTTTCAGAGGGCTATAACTTGAAAACGGCTGAAGATGGAGATATTTACTACTAGGAACATACAAGAACTCATAATATGGGCTTTCATTTGACACGAAGACCTTTGACCTTGAGCGACCTTGAAAGGTCAAACTCAAGCACACGGATATTCAGGGGGCTATAACTCGAAACTGGTTGAAGACAAATATTTACCATTATCAACATATAGGAAATCCCATATAGGTTTTTAATTGGTACCCTGGCCTTTGACCGTAAGTGACCTCGAATGATCACAGATATTCAGAGGGCTGTAAGTCGAAAATTGTTACAGATAGAGATATTTACTATTATCAAAATATAGGAAGTCTAATATGGGCTTTCATTTGGCAACGTGATCTTTGACCTAGGGTGACCTTGCAAGGTCAAAAGCAAGATCATGGATTTTAAGAGGGCGTAACTTGAAAACATTTGCGCCATCACCTTAGAGTTTAATTGTGCATTGACACTAAATGGCAGAAACGAGTCAGTATTTAACAGCAATAAAATAACTGCTGTCGGGCGGGCTTTGTTGTGCCTGGCACCACTTGTTTTGACAGATGGGTTTTGGTAAAGACAGCTTCTGGTAGACACGAGCTGTGATAGACATGGACTGTGGTAAAGTATGATAAAGATTCCTCCACGGTTCAGTGATAAGGCTGTTAGGTGGAGCTGTGTGGGGAGAAGGATCTATTTAAGGTCGTGTATAGGATATAACCTTTTGTTGTGGAGACGTCTTTCACTGTTTATTCTTGAAACTACCTCAAAATTTTCATTAGCTCAGAGATGCTTGCACTTTGGTTGGGAGAGGGTTAGAGACAAAAGATCTGGCGAGAATATTGATGGTGATTTTCATGAAATGGGGAAGCAGCATCGTGTAACCCTAATACTCTGAACGACAACGATGACGTCGATGACGATGAAATGATGATGATGATAATGGCGAGGATGACGTTCACGACAATGCAGATATGGAAAAAAAAAAAGTAGCAGTTTGTTTTGATAGCAGGTAACATGAAATAATTAAATGATAAAATCACCCAAAGAAGCGAGTATAAAACCGCAGACAAGAGTTTTTGTCGTCCTTACGATGCATAATGAGAAAGTGGACAACTATATTCTAAACAGTGGTGCAATCTGCCCAATCCAACAGACAATTCAGAATATTTGAGAGTTTTATCATCGCTTCAGTAAAAATGGAGTGACAATAGTGTCTGCAAATGTACAGCAGGGGGCAAAAGTCCTCCTAACCTTTCATCTTCCCCACCCTTTCGTCTGCTGGCTGATATTATAAAGATGAGAGAGGCTAGCAGTGTTTCTCTGCAGACAGATGATGATGACTGAGATGATGCGTGAGGGACGAATGTGACAGACATACCAAAAGTGTGAAGGAAACGTAAGCTATGTTTCGTCCCCGAGGGAAAAAGTAAACAGTGACGGTGCCGTACGGAGGGAGGAGGAGCGGGGAGAAAGAGCGGGCAGAGTAACGAGGAGGAAGACATAAGTGGTACTACTGGCAGTAGGAAGCAATGGTGGTGAGAAATCGAGGGCAAGAGAGAGTTGTCGGTAACAGAAGGCGCTGGTGGCCAGATGGTGGAATGAATGGCCGAGTTCCTTTGTGAGAGATGCTGGTACATAAGAAACAAGAAACTGAGTGAACATATAGTAACACCAAGATACTGAAACTGTCGCTATGATACTGCTTTACCTCAGCACTACAAGGAAAGACAAAGATGTAAACTAATTCCATTATTACTCTCATTCAATTTAGGTGAGACTCTTTTTATACATGAATTAAAAGAATAATGGTCTCTTTCCTTTGTGTAAGAGACATAGACCATAAAATAATGCTGATATTATTGCAAGATTGCTTTCTTAGTACTGGTTAACTGGACCTTCGATTTTCCTCATCCTAGCCAGATGTTAACATTGTTAACCTGGAAGAGTGAACACATAAAATGGTACCAAAATACCAATACTGTAACTGGTATTTTTTTAATGTTTTTAGGTGCCGGGAGAAAAACCTTAGGTTACTGCATCCCTAGCATATTTTCACTTAGCTCATGAGCAATCTTTCTTTGGTGAAAGAACTGTTGTTCACTAACATATTGCTTACATTTATATGCTATTAATTTTATTAATTCTCTACGGAAAAAAAGTATAATTTCCTTATTCATTAACACTTCCTGTCATAATTTCACATCTTACTACCATTCATTGATATCTGAAGCATTGTCCCATATCAGTTTTTCCTCTCCTCCACCTGCTCTCTCTCTTTGTGTGTGTGTGTGTGTGTGTGTGTGTGTGTGTGTGTGTGTGTGTAACGTTTTCAGTCCCTTCCTATCCTCTCTTCTCAGTTTCATATTTCTGTTTCTGCCGCAACTCAGTGGACTTATTTTCTAATCTCTTCACAACGAAAAGTAGTACTTTGAGGTTCACCCATTCGCTGCGATGACACCTACTATATATTAATGCTTCTACCCGACGACTTTGTTTAAATTTGGAGAACCCTGTTAAAGAAGGTTAACAGCAGTGACTAATAATCTCTTCAGTACGACAGCGTCTGGTACACTGTGTTCATTGTTTCAATTAGTAGTACCTCTCTGCCCTCATGACAGCCTGTTAAACACTACCTATATCGGTCAAGTAATTTGTTCATCTAACCATTTAACCATCACTCCATCCACTGTTTCTACTCCTCAACCACCGAGGCCCAGTGAGCTTAAACTAATCACGTGAGGATGACTTCATAAGTTCCTGCTTCTATACACAACCACTTTTATTATGCTTATGAAGGAGCTTCTAGGCTGACATGTTAAAAATATCTGTATTCATACCATTGTTGACTTCCTTAATCCTTTGGCAACTTATTATTGTCTCTCTAGAATAATGTCTTCTGTCACGGAGGGGGAAGGGAAGGGCTCTTGACAAAACTTTCAACATCAGAACGTCCTTTTACTCTGTATCAATCAGTCAGTTTATCTAGCCATTTCTCTGTCTATTACTCTGTCTGCCATGTATGTCTTTTGGGTCTCGTTAAGTAGGATCTCCGGACGAGCCTGTCCGTATTTCGTAATGTCACCGCTCCATACGACACACCACCTCCCTTCCTTACCCATATTCTTGCTTTGCAATCTCTTTTGATTTGAAGCTGTCCACCAGGGTTGTGAATGTCCTAATTAGATACAAAAGAAATGTATTTTTTTGTGGCCACGGTGGTACTGAGAAATGCATTGGCTGCCATTGTTATTTGTTGCTTTTGTCGGTGGTAAACGTCCTGGCAATGGATTTTTTGTTGCAAGTAAAATGTTTTTTTTTTCCAATGTTTGTTCCGTTACATTTTATTTTTATTTCTTTCAGATTAAATGTTCGTGAGTGGCACTTTCGTCATTCACTTCGCATTTTTGCCGTGTATGATGATACCTCAGCTTTGGGCACCGTTGTTAGTACGGGAGGATCGCAACTATGTTCAGTTTACAAGGGCTCCCAAGGCTTTAGGAGAAAATGCAGTTTTAGAATGTGTTTATTGTTTGCTCGGTACATGCTTAGACGGAAAAGGTCACATCTTCATTTCTGCAACATTCGCGGCATTTCCTCTAACTTTCTTTCTGTTGAATACTACCTCTCCTTCTCAAAACATTACCTTCTTTTCTTAACAGAGACTCAGCTGTCTGAGGCAACTGACAGCAAACCCTTTTCTGTATTCGTCTGCATCTTCTATACTGATTTCAAAGCTAAAGGTAGCTGTTGTGTATATGTATGCAAAGACCTATCTTGCTCTCGTGTTCCTGAACTTGATTCTTCTGAATTCTCTACTCTCTGGCTTCGGCTTTCTTGTCATTCTCTGACTAAAAATATCTGTGCTGTTTGCTTGTCTCCTAATTCTACTATCAATAATTCTTTAACTATCATACTTCTACAATGGAACACATTCTATCCATTTCTCCTTTCTCTGAAATCTCCATTCTTAGATATTTCAATGTTCGTCACCACCTTTGGCTTTCCTCTCCTTTCACTGATCCACCTGGAAAACAAGCCTACATCTTTTCTACCCTTAGCCTTTTAACCGCGGGTGTCATTCCAGAATGACATTGCAAAAACTGGACCAAACCGCGGGTGTCATTCTCGAATGTTTGTGAATATTTTGAATACCCCGCGTTTTTTTCGTGCGCCAATTGTTTCAAGGGAGAGTAGCTATTAAGTTCTTTCACTCCAGCCGACCCCCACCTCCCTCCTCCCCCCCCTGGGGCCCCACCTCCCACCCCCTGGGCCCCCCACCCCACCCCGGACCAAACACGCATCAGTATCTGTCCAGCTGTGTGAGTGACAACACTGCTGATGTGGAAGTGAAGTGCAGGCAATTACAGTGCCTTTTACCTGCCTCAGTGAACACAGAGTGGGTGTTTATCGTATGTGCAGTGTTCATATATGTTTATAGTATTATTATCAGAATGAGGTTGGCATTTGGTAATGGTGTGTGAGTGAAAAATAGTGATTACAACACCGCTGATATGGCAGTGAAGTGCGGGCAATTACAGTGCCTTTTACCTGCCTCAGTGAACACAGAGTGGGTGTTTATCGTATGTGCAGTGTTCATATATGTTTATAGTATTATTATCAGAATAAGGTTGACATTTGGTAATGGTATGTGAGCGAAAAATAGTGATTACAACACCTCTGATGTGGCAGTGAAGTGCGGGTAATTACAGTGCCTTTTACCTGCCTCAGTGAACACAAAGTGGGTGTTTATCGTATGTGCAGTGTTCATATATGTTTATAGTATTATTATCAGAATGAGGTTGGCATTTGGTAATGGTGTATGAGCGAAGGTAATGGTGTGTGAGCGAAAAATAGTGATTTTAGATCGCTCACTTCTAATGGCACTGCCCATCCAGTGATAGTCAACGAAATCATGAAACCTACATCATTGCAAAGCCGAAGGTTAGTACTTTCTAATGGTACCTTATTTTTCGCTCTAGATTTATTCTGTGCAGAGTTATAAAGATTTAAAGTTTGTTTACATTTTGGTCGAAACCCCCGCGGGAGAGGACAGTCGGGGCAAAACAATGCCCGCGGTTATAGGGTTAATGATCTAGAGCAGCTTGTACAGCACCCTACCCGTATCCCTGACTGCCTTGGAGAGAGCTCCAACATACTTGTCCTCTTCCTTACAACTAATCCTTCTGCTTACACTGTTAATGTTTTCTCTCTGTTGGGCTCCTTTGATCATAACTTTAGTACCTTAACCTGTCCTATCGCTCCATTACTTCCTGTGGACCCTCCAAAGAAACGTCGTCTGGGGCACTTTGGAGCTGCAGATTGGGAGGTCTTTAGGCAGTACTACTTTGATTTTCCGTGGAATGATAATTGCGTCCAAGGCAGGGAACCATCTGAGTGTGCCTTGCGTATTATGGAGGTTATTCTCTCGGGCATGGAAGCATACATTCCTCTCTCATATCCTTTGACAAATGCAAAAAAGCCTTGGTTTAATCACGCTTGTTCTAATGCTGTCTGCAACAAGGAGATGGCCTGTAAAAGGTACCAGAGCCAGCCACCCCTGAATCATCTTTTTTATGTTTCTGCCCGGAATTGTGTAAAGTCTGTTATTCGCACTGCTAATAATAATTTCATCTGTACTAAATGCTCTCAACTCTCCAACTCGAATTCTTCCCACTCCTTCTGGAACCTTGCCAAAAACCTTTCTAATACTTTACCTTATCATCCTTCCCTCCTTTTTTCCATTCTGATGGCTCTGTAGCTATTTCTTCTACTGATAAAGCAGATCTCTTTGCTCAGACTTTCTCCTCCAGTTCCACCTTAGACAATTCCAGTGCTGTTCCTCAATCACTTCCCCCCTCTGACTTCCTCATGGCTGGAATTAAAATTTCTTCAGCTGATGCATTTTCTGCCGTCACTGGCCTCAATACTAACAAGTCATATGGGCCTGATGCAGTCCCTTCTGTTGTTCTCATGAACTGTGCTTCTGTGCTTACACCCTGCCTAGGTAAACTCTTTCGCCTTTGTCGTGAAACTTGTACCTTTCCTTCTTGCTGGAAGTTTGCTCTCATTCAGCCAGTCCCAAAGAAAGGTGACTATTCCCAACCCCACAAATATCGTCCAATTGCTTTAATATCCTGTGTCTCAAAAGCTTTCGAGTCTATTCTTAACAGAAAATTTTAAAGCATCTCTCCTATCACAACCTTCTTTCTGATCGTCAGTATGGGTTTCGTCAGGGATGCTCCACTGGCGATCGTCTCACCTACCTTTCAGACTGCTGGTCATCCTCCTTCCGGGACTTTGGCGAAAGCTTTGCCATTGTACTTGACATCTCAAAGGCTTTCTATCGAGTCTGGCATAAATCTTTAATTTCCAAATTGCCCTCATACAGTTTCTATGCTTCTATCTGTGCCTTCATCTATAGCTTCCATTCTGGTCGTTCTATAGCTTCTTTTATAGATGGCCATCGTTCTTCTTCTAGATCTATCAGCAGTGGTGTTCATCAGGGCTCTGTCCTGTCACCAACTCTCTTTTATTCATCAGTGATATAAGTTGTACATTTAACCCTATCCGCTCGAATGCTGATGATTTCACCCTGACCTTTCCATTCGGTTTCAGCAACGTCTGTCTCAGCAGTTACTTCAACAAACAAGGGATGAGGCTATGACACACCTAACGTCTGACATGGCTGGTATCTCTGAGTGGGGTAAAAATAATGTGATTGTTTTTATTGCATCAAAGACTTAGTTTTTACACCTATCAGCCCGTCAAACTCATCCACAGGAGTAGCCACTAATGTTTAATAATATCCAGCTCAATCCTGCTTCATCCTTGAACATGCTTGGGGCTTCTTTCACAAGGGACTTATCTTGGAAAGATCATATTGCTCGTCTTGTAATATCTGTTTCCAAGAGATTAGGTGTGCTAAGCCGACTTCGTTCCTTCTTTACCCCTGCACAGTTGTTGACTTTATACACGGATTTTATTCGTCCCTGCTTAGAGTACAACTCTCATGTGTGGGGAGGCTCCCCACATACAGCTCTTCTCAATAGGGTGGAGTCAAAGGCTTTTCATCTCATCAGCTCTCCTCCTCTTACTGGCTCCCTTCAACCTCTGTCTCTTCGCTGCAGCTGCTGCCTCTTTATCTCTTTTCTATCGCTGCTTCAATGGTCACTGCTCCTCTGAACTATCTGCTTGCATCCCTCCACCACTACAACGAGTGCATAGCACCCGTCTAGCAACAAACTCTCATCCCTTTTCTGTCCAGCTCTCTAATGCAAGAGTTAACCGTTACTTCCAGTCCTTCATTTATGCAACAGGTTAGCTCTGGAACTGTCTCCCTCTGTCGGTATTTCCTACTTCCTATGATCTCCAGTCTTTCAAACGCAGTGTGTCTAGGCATGTCGAAATGAACGAATCTTGGTTTTGGCTCACTTTTGTATCGTTTCATTTTTTTTTTTTCTTGGAACTGTTTTGTGGGCTCAGCCTTTGGTTCCTTCTTTACTCACCCCCCCAAAAAAGTAAGGTCAACTCGAATTGTTTTGATCTTATTTGAACCAAACTTTGTGAAATCATTAAGGGTTGGGAAAGAACAAAGGGATTCAATTTGTAGAACAGTCCGTTAAAATCAAGGTCACAGCACAAGGTTTATGTTTGATCCATATGTCTGTGTGAACCAAATAACTAAAACGGTTTACATTTGATACTGATAAAATTTGTTGGATGAGTTCAAGATCGCCCAAGAAGTTGTGCTACTGTTTTTAAGTACACTACATCATATGTCAAGGTCACTGTTTTTTATCTGATGTTGACTAAGTTTCTGACTAAAAAAATAAAAAATAAAGAGTTTTGACTTTGAGAACAATTACTCAAAGTCGCAGGAAACTGAGCAAAGTCAGCTTGAACAGTTTTGATCTAATCTGAACCACAGTTAATGACGACAAAGGAAGCACAAAGGAAAACAAATAGCAACAGACCTATTGGTTCTTTCGTGGCTATTTGGTACGGTGATGATTGTAACTTCCCAAGTATTCTATTAGTTAAATGCAAAGATAAAATACGAAGGAGGCTCCTCCCCACCCACCAAACTCTCCCGACGAAGCTGGCAGGAATCATTGAGAAAGAGTACCATGCGGTACAGAAGAACTGTGAAATTTTTCATACGAAAGAGGGATATGAAAGCTTGTTCTACACTATCCACCTGAAATGAAAATTAACAGTGTCAACAATATTTATCTATGTGTTCTGTGGTTGTACGAGGTACTACCCAAAAGTTCCCAAAATTTGAAAGCAGGGTGGAAACCGCTTGTCATACGGTGTGTGAATGCTAGGTGGCAGTGCACACACCCATTGTTTGTCAGTGAGTCAAGTGGCGTTGTGCAGAGTGGAGGTATTCACTTCATGTGTGTGTGTGTGTGTGTGTGTGTGTGTGTGTGTGTGTGTGTGTTTAATCATTCTGTTTGGGTTGGCTTGTGACTTTTGAGGTATCAAAAAGGAGAATGTGAAAGGGCAACGTGCATGTATCGAGTTTTGTGTGACACTCTAGTAGGACGCGGTAGAAACTCATTAAAATATTAAAACAAGCATTTGGTGATAATGCTTTGGTGGTTACACAAACCTACGACTGGTTTAAGTGTTTTAAAAAAGGGCAAACAACAGATGAGATGCACGTTCTGGTCGCCCTTCCACCACTTCAGCTCTTGTCAATGTGGCCAAATTTCGTGCAACCATCCTCGAAGACCGCAGGAGGACAATCCACGATGTTTTTGACATTGTTAGCCTATCGTATTGAACTTGCCAGCACATTTTCTCTAGCGACATGTGGCGAAAACGTCCAGACAAGTGGCGCACAAACAAATGGGTGTTTCACCATGACATTGCACCCACACACACAACCCTCGTTGTTCAGCAGTTTTTGGCATAAGAAAACATGTCGATTGTCCCCCACACCGCGTATTCACCAGATTTGGCCTCCCTGTGTTTTTTTTTCCTTTTCCAAAATGAAAATCCAACTGAAAAGGCTGAGATTTGACACCACTCAGGAGATTAAGAAGAAAATCACAGAAGGTCCTGAGCAGGTTGATGCTCAAAGACGTCCAGAACCCGTTCTGAGTGTGGGAGAAACTCTGGGATCGATGCCTGCATGCCCAACGAGATTACTTTGAGGGTGATTGTGGTGAATGGGACTTGACTTAAGTTTTTTCCTTCTTTAGTCATATTTTGGGAACTTTGGGGTAGCACCTCGTATCCTCTATGCTCGGGGAAACAAATATATATATATATATATATATATATATATACTACAGAAATGTATTATTCAGGATTGAACATACTTAGCTAAGGATTAGACGACATACTTATCCAAGCAAAATTAATGGTTAGTACTGAATCACAGCTTGCTACATTGGAGTGCCGTTCGTTCCATATACTGGTATGTACCGTACAACTATGTTAAAGAAGAAATGCCTAGCTTCTTGTGAGTAAAATCATTTACCCAGTAATTTCCTTTATTGTGTTATCAGGCATGAACTGTTTATCGATAGGCATATAACCATGCCCTGCGAACATTCTGAATACTTTATTTGAATCTCCTCATAATATGCATTTAGTGAAGGTAAAGAGATTTAAGGGTTCTAAACGAATCCTGTGTTTTATTTCTTAATACAGGTATCATCTCTATCACCTTTTCTTTTACTCTCTCAAGCTTCTCTACATTTTTTTTTTTTTATTAAGTTGTCCAAAACTGGACCCATTACCCCAAGTCTGGGCATACTAGAGAATTATACAAGGTGATGATATTTCTGATTTATATTTAAATGTTTTTCTAATCAGTTTAATTAATTTGTTGGCTTTCTTAAAGCCTTGGTTCAGGTTTTGCTTGGTTTAAGATCATTTGTTACTATATCCTAAGTAATTTTCATGACTGATATCATCTAGTTCATTGGTTCCCAGCGTTTTTGTACTCATGACCTCTTTCTTAAAATCCTATAACAGGCGCACCTCCTGGCATCAGCCGTATAAGTTTTACAAATTTTTCTGATTAGAAAAGGAAAAGAAGGAGAAAATAATCATTAATTTATCCTTTTTTTACAAATTTTGCTACAATATTCCCTCCACGTTAAAAAAATTTGGGACAATTTCAGTTTCTTAGTAAAACCAAGCTCATTATTTTTTTCACTGGTGTCTATCATTACACAATCCATGCTCGTCATTACTAACATATCATCTCTCTAACCTAGCTAGTGGGATTGTTGGGGTTGCGTTTGAGCAGCAAGTCTTGGAATTTGTGGCGGGGTGTTTGTAAGTGTCAATTTCATGTCTTCCTTGACATCCAGTCTGTTTTTGGCCTTCATTTTGATGTGGACAAGTGTTGAAAATTTGGTCGTGCAGAAGTACAGTAGGTGGAGGCAGATGTTTCAAGAACATGGAAGGCCAGCATGTTGACTTTGGGATCTTACTAATATATTGCCCACCAGAACTGAGTCACTGATTTCTCCTGGACCAGGTCATCCATCGAGGAGTCGTTCAGTAGATCCAAGAATTCATTTTGGGCAGCATTAGGGATGCTGAATACGCCAGGTGTAGCAGAGAACACAGAGAAATGGTTTCTTAACAGTGCTTCCTCCTTTTCTGTGAGCTCAGGGAAGTATCACTGGAATTTCTTTTGTAGGAAATTAAGGTGTCTGGTGACTTCATCCTTCAGGAACTGATCTAGTTCACCCCCAAACTCATCCATCACTCCACAGAGTTACTCAAATGTGACAGTGTTCCCAAGAATGACTTTCTGATGCTAGTTCAGCAGTTTAGATATGAAGGCCTGTGAATTGTCTTGAAACAGTGAAATATGAGAACGTGTGTTTCCCTTCACTTAAGTTTCAAATTCAACTTATTCAGCTAGTCTAAAATGTCGGCCAGACACGCAACCAATTTATTCCATGTTTCATCATCAAAGTGAGTCATGACAGAGGCACAGTCACAACTTTCCTGAGGCTGTCTGAAACTTCCATACACATCGACACATACAGAACAGGGGATTTCTAGAACCAACTGATGCATACTAGTAACAAAAAATAAAACTAGACAGAAACACTAATAGCATGACCATAATACACTGAAAAGAGTGAGTGAAAACTATAGCCTACTCCACCGGCATAACATCATGTCGTGTGTTTTAGGTTACTGGCATATCAGTTAGATGAAAGTTTTGTTAGTGTTCCTGCTGATGTACCAAGTTCTTCTCCCAAAGCAGCCAAGTTCTTCCAAGGCTTCTTGACCCCCCAGCCAGCCCTCTGCAACCCCCCTGGGGGGCTATGACCCACAGGATGGGAGCCTCAGATGTAACTGAATATTACTCGTAGTGTAATAGGCAATTTTATTCCTATTTCTAGTGGTCAGCACTTTGGATTTACTGATATTAAAGTCAAGGTCGCTTTGGCTTTCCTGCCTCGCAAAAAATGATATTTTTCAAAGTAAACCCTCACACAAATATATATATAAAATTGTGTGAGTGGATTGAGACTTTGGACAAGAACATTCAAACTTCACAGGGTATGAGTGAGGGAAACCTTAGGGTTCAATGTGATCAGGACGATTCTAAGGAACTGGATAGTGAGGACTTGAACACTTTGCATTTGCGTTCTGGTCGTACTTATTTGAAGGTTTCTGAACGTTCAGTTAGATCCAAAATGGCCACTAGTCTTGCTAATGAGGGTACTCCTAGCAAAGAGACTGGGGACATTGAACAGGCTGCAACAGCACCCTTGGTCACTCAGGACACTCAAGGTCCAATAATCTCTGCTAGCTATGCAACCACTCACACACCTACTCACACCTCAGGCATGTTCAGTACACCACAAACCACTGAACAGCAAGGACAAGGCCATTTTGCTAATGTTCCATATGCTATTTCATGGGGCATGAGTACTAACAGTATTGACATGCAAACCCAGGATCCTTATGCTAATCCATGGGACATGAATACTAACAGTATTGACATGCAAACCCAGGATCTTTGTGCTAATCCATGGGACATGAATACTAACAGTATTGGCATGCAAACTCAGGTGAATCTTCCTTCTGCATAGCATGAACCTAATATGGCAACCACTTATCTTAACCAGGCCAGTGCTAAAAAGCCAAAGGTACAAAGATGGTGTGATATCCATGGGCGATGTCCTCATTTTATGGACTATTGCCCAGTTGTTCTTGCCAATTGGGAAAAACAGGGCAACCAAGTTAATTTAGGGAAAGCTCAGAGCTGCACACATAAGTAAATAAAATCGTAAAATCCACCAATGTGTGTGTGGCAGCTATTATAAAGGTGGATTTGCTCTCGATTCTTTGGATCATAGGGAAAGGCCAGGTGTCTTTGATAATGGACACTGGGGCATGTGCAAACATTATATCTAGTAAAGAGCTGGAGAGGCTCACACATTTGATGCCTCAAACCAATTGGACGTTGTCAGCACCTGATGTCATTTTGACAGGTGTGACAGGAGTAAAATGCCGATTGTAAGCCAGGTATTGCTGACACTGAGGGCAGATAACCAATCTGCTACATTTTATGTGGTTGAGGATTTCCATGTGCCAGCTGATGGGTTACTGGGCGTTGAATCCATGGAGGAGTATAACGTGATTATACACCCTCAGAGACATTCTGTTTCTTTTAATGGAAGGAGTTTGTAGGCCTTAATCCCTCAGCAACACAAGCTGGAACTGGCATCCAATCAGGAGCCGTTCAACCAGTTGTGACCCCGACAAGTGAAGCGTCAAGGGAGTCCCCAGACGAACACAAAACAGAGGGTATGGATTGGAAGCAGGTCAGGGCTATAGTGAATGGGAATCACATCTTACCCAGTCGAACTGTCTGCAAAATTCCTGTTCGAGTACCTGATGTGTCGGAGGGAACTGATGCGGCATGCTTACCAGAGACCGTAAAACATAAGGCATTGTCGCTGGAGTCCACCCTGAGTAGTGTCGAGCCAGGCCAAAAGACGCCCCTTTTCATCACAAATATGAGTGGTGGTGTAGTTAAGCTCGGAGATAGTTGTTATATAAGCAACTTGATGTCCTATGGTGCCTATGTAATGGAAGTCAATGACGTACTGATGATCTCTCCCATAGTCACATCACAAACAATGACTCAGTCAGAACCTACACTTCTTGGGAGAGGAAAGCTGCTAGAACAATACGTGAAGGTAACAGATAATATTGCCCCTAAAATGCAGTTGCTAGCATTTCTCAAAGAATTCTTCGACGTAGTGGCACTTCCAGGAGAACCGGGTAGGACGGACAAGGTGAAGCATCATATTGGATTGTGCCCTGGTACATATCCAATATATGTGCCTGCATAACGTTTACCACCCAGCCAAAGGAAAGCAGTGGAAGAGGAAGTTGAAAAGATGCTTCATGATGAAGTCATTCAGCCTTCTTCCTTACCTTGGAATGCACCACTCTTTCTAGTGCCTAAAAAGGACGGTGGTATGAGACCTGTTGTAGATTTTTGGCAAGTGAACAAGGTAACCATACCGGATCGTTACCCAATTCTGCATCTCAGGGACTTACTGCGGTCCTTGGGTAAAGGAAATACCTTGTTCACCAGCTTGGATCTAGCGTCAGGGTATTGTCAGGTGGAGCTGACCAAGAGTTGCGTCCCATCACTGCCTTTAGCACTCACCGTGGGCACTTTGAATTTCTCCGGATGCCTTTTGGACTGAGTAATGCTCCTTTGACATTTCAGAGGATGATAAATCAGTTGTTTGGTGACATGATTGGGCAGGACATCCTGGCATATCTAGATGACTTAATAATTGTAAGCAAGGACATGAACACTCATTTTAGTAAATTAAAACGAGTGATGGCTACCTCAAGATCCGCGGGTCTGAAAATCAAGCTACCAAAGTGTGATTTTCTAAAGGCAAATGTTAGATTTCTAGGGCACTTAGTTGACAGCGATGGGATCAAGGCTCTTCCGGATAAGGTTACAGTTATGGTCAATTTCCCTACACCTAAGTCCAAGGATGACGTTTGCTCATTCCTAGGACTCACTGGTTTCTACAGGAGCTTTGTCCACAATTATGCTGCTATTGCATAAGAAGGATGCTGCATGGCAATAGGGACCATCGGAAGAGAAAAGCTTCAACGACCTCAAGAAAGCCATGACAGAGGCACCTGTGTTAATGTTTCCTGATTATACTCAACCTTTTTACCTGTGCCCAGATGCCTCAGGTTTGGGACTGGGAGCGGTGTTACAGCAAAAGGTGAGGAAGGCAAAATGCACACCATTGCATATGCCAGTAGGGCACTAAGACCCCCAGAAAAGAATTATTCAGCGACACATTTGGAGACATTAGCAATCATGTGGGCATTAGGACATTTCCAGGATATCATCTTCGGCTACTGGATAATTGTTTTAACTGACCATGCACCCATACGAGATTGGTTTAAGGGGATGAACTTGCACGGTAAGGTCACGCACTGGTTCAGCGAGGTAATGGAGCTTGACCCAGAGGTCAGATATTTACCAGGCTGACAAAATGTCGTTGCCGACGTGCTGAGTAGAAACACTGCTGCTGCCATATCTGAGATCCCTCTTTCTGGGTATTCACCGGACACGGTAAAAGAGGAACAACGTAAGGATACGATGTGGTCTCAAGTCATCTATGCCTTGGAGTCTGGCGACAAGTCTTGTCTACCTGAACTTCCGGTACTGATGACTCACTTCCATCTCCAATGGGGTCTTCTGTATAAGCAGCCCCCAGGGAAGGACACTGAGAACCAGTTGGTTGCTCGTGCTACACTACAGCAAGCCGTGTTACAGTTAGTTCATGACGTACCTCAAGCGGGTCATCCCGGACACGACAGATTCATAAGTGAGGCAAGAAAGAAATACTATTGGCCAACCATGAGGAAGGACATAAAAGCCCACGTCAGTCAAAGTGTCAAGTGCGCGGAAATGCGAGGAATGACGGAACCTCCGACTCCCATTTTGAAATATCCCCTACTGGAAAAACCGTGGGCTACAGTCTCCATTGATCTCTTAGCGTTCCCAAAGAGTCATCAAGGCTCAAGCTATGATGGCAGTGGACCATTTTTTGCAATTCACTGTTTTAGCACCTTTACGGACAAAAACTGCAGAGTTGGTGCACGCTTTTGTAACCTCAGTGATTTGTCCATACTCTACACCCAAGGTATTGCTCAGCAATAATGGCAGTGAATTTCGTAACCCAGTGTTACAGGAAATCTGTCGTACATAGGGTAAGGCAAGTCTTTATTACGCCTTACAGTCCCAAGAGCAATGGCCTTGTAGGGAGGACAAACAGGAAAATACTGGAAGTCTTGAGACCAGTGATCAACTCACTGGAGGATAACTGGCAAAACTAGTTACCACACATAGCAGCGGCCATCAACTCCTCAGATAATTCATCAACCGGGAAGTCTCCTCATTACATCCTTTATGGGGAAGAGAAAGTGTTTCCATATGATTTGCTAGCTGGACATCCTATGCCAGTGTATAATCAAGAGAATTATGCCAAACTCCAGCTTGCAAAGTTCCAAGGCATACGTAGTGAAGTACGAAAAAGTTTAAAAGCCTCACGAGCGGAGATGATGGCGAAACAACACAAAGGTAGTCAAGAAAAGACGTTGGAGTTAGGCCAGAAGGTTATGGTCCATAACCCTGAGAGAACTTCCAAGCTCAGACCTAAGTTCCACAGACCATATACCATTGTGGAACAAGTGCTAGACATACGTACAGAATAAGCGATGATGCTAATGGAACTCAGGAGATAGTACATGCTAACAGGATCAAACCAGTAAATTAAGAGCTACGTCTAACTAACCAATTGTCTGATGTGTTGTTCCCTCTGTCTTTGTCACAGTCTATGTCGTCATCCGTACCTGTTGCTAACCAAGAGTATTGCAGCAAGCTACAGTCCCACAGCAGGAGTGATTAAAGGAGTATCTTCTCTTGCAGAAAATGTGTTGGCTTTGGCTTGTACTCCTCTCATGTTGTTTGGAGTGGACTTATGGAATGACGTCGGACACGGACATGACTGCGTTGATGCCAGGAGCGCTGAAGAGACCACTTGGAGAAGTTGTGGTGGTAGAGGATGCAGTGTGCATCTACCATCCAATGGACCGATATCTCCGAGCTCCAGATACTCCTAAAGAGGTCTCCAAGGGATTGCTTCACCTCAGACAGCAAGTGTTACAAATAGGGAAGTCATTTAAGTGGTACCCACAGTTGACGACCTCAGACAGTGAAGCCTTGATACAAACCTTGCATTGTATAACCGAGCTTCAGACTGGACATATAGATAGGCTCACAGACAGGCTCACTAAATTATACTGTCACTTTACCTAGTGCAAATTCTGGTCTTTCCCAGCATGTCCATGCACGTACCAAGAGAGGACTTGTGAATCTCCTAGATATCCTGTCTTAAAAGCTCTTTGTTACAGCACTAGACAAGGACATAGTGCAATTGGGCAGATAGATGCATGATTTGACACTGGCGGCTAAGGCAAATAACAGGCTAATAGTAGACACGTATGAACAGTTAGGTGAATTCACTAACATAGCTAACGAGATAATTAAAGACTACCAACCAGCTCGAATGAGTTGTGAACAACATCCAAACCAACCTGCCAACCCTGACTAACTTAGTGTTAATTGCTGAGTACTTACATGCTCTCGATGAGTCAATCACTGCTTTGGAGTTGCATGCAGCCAATATGGTGGATGGCTTAATCGATCCAGGTTTGAATAGGGTTAATGGTTTATTGCTTCTTACTTACATTCTAATTAATGCTCTTGACGTAGATATGGTGAAGCATGGATTCACGCCACTTTTTGGTATGAGTCAACTGGAATATTATTACCCACTGTTAGAATCCCAGTTGACCCATGATGGCATCCTGATATTGTTACCTATGAGGAATGCTGTAACATACCATGCATGGCGGTTCATTCCTTTACCTACTAACTAACAATACACTTGTCATTCTGAATGAGGGACCAGAGGTGCTAGTTGTGTCGGATGACAAAGGGTATATACCAGAATCGACTGTGGATGAATTTGAGAAGTGTAAGGCCTCATTTCTTGATCTCCATGTATGTCCTGCATTCCTTTTTGTCTTCATTCCATCAGGGGTAGAAGAGTGTAAGATTGCCTTGATGGACACAAACACTTCCTCTGCACTGCAACATTGCACTTTCCAATCCATTCCATTGAAGTCAGCTTTCCATTCTCGTGTACATGTGAAACAATACTTCTTTCCAGAGACAGAGGACGTAACACTCACATGTGCCTCACAAAACCAGTTCCTTACGGTAAAGGGTTACTATGCTGCACCCGATTATTGTGAGTTGCACAGTAAAGAGATAGCAGTTCTACCTAACAAGCACCATCTAGCCTTATCGGTGAAATTCTCGTCCCAGTTACGACCCTTTTTACCTTCATTCAAAGTTTCTACCTTGAATGTGAACAACCTGTGTCATGTGCTCAAGAGTATACAATTCCTCTCCCACCTGAACAAGATTGATTTAGAACCATATGTACTGTCCTATCTCCCTTCATACCTTTCTCCTTCCAATTTTGGTCCTGGCGTTGGTCTTCTACTTATTGTGGTCTTGTTCTGTGTTTGTGTTTGGGGCCACTATCTATGGGGCCGAATGAGAAACCCACTAAAACCATGGGTTTGTACTCACGGATCACAAGTGGACTTGCCTGAATAGTTAGCTACCCTATACATTGGTTAGGCTACACGGGAGTTAGGACAACAATGTCGACGGGGACGTCGAAAAGGTGTGGCTGAGCAATGTTTTGGTGCCGGACATCATTTCCATGATGAGTTGTAGTCTCACATTATTTTTACATATTACATACAAAGGTGTTTAGACATAAGTAAAGAGTGTGTAATATAGTGTGATGATAGTCAATCAAACACCATCTTATTGTAAAGTGTGGCATGGGAAAGGATGAGCGTCAAGACTTGCGAAGCCCAGCATTTTCTATCATAAACAACGAGGGTAAGAGAAGGCGATAGAGAAATGTGAATTGTATATATGTTTAAAGTCTTGGGGAAACATTTACCCTGTTGGGATATTTTAATGTAATCAATACTACTTTACTGAGGTGTATAATGTGCATGGTAGAGTTGTGATACTTCTCTTCATGTATAAATCCCAGTTGTCTGTGGAGTTTAGCATCTCTATATTTATGCTGACCTAGGGCCGCTCGCAGCGGGGAAGCCGGCCAGCTAGAGTAGAACACACTTACCATTCAAATGAGAGGGACATATTACTCGGAGTTCTCTCTGTGTCGCAGTTGTATCTTTCTGTGGCCAATAAAGAGAGAGAAATCTGCTCAGTTTTCAGTTCACCTGCACACGCTACCTACCTACGTACATACCTTCCTACCTACCATTCCTTCAACAGGATCTACACCGATTCACAGCATCTCCTGTGTGTGAGAGAGACATTGGTGGAGAGAGTGTCAACTGGAAGTGACTTTGACCAGGCGGACGTTACATCTTGATAACCTGCTTGGAACAGTGCAGTCACTCCTAAGCTAATACATAATATTGGTGATCAGCTGTGGGGTTCCAACCAGCTGATACATATTGGCCGCAGTGGTTGGATTCCTACCAGGCTGATACACGACTACTACTACAACAAAAAAACTAAAAAAAAAATATTATGAACAAAATAGTTATACACATAGTCCATAATCGAAAATACTGTATTTTCCACTAAAACAGATTTTTTTCCCCTGTGATTTAGACTTTTTCATCATGATAAATATCCATACATGAAAATTTTCAGTAAAAAATAAGGCACTGATTTCATCATGAAAAACTTTCTGCTTGCATTATTCACGCAAATAGACACAGGGGTGACGCAAGTTTCCTCTTCCCTCCCTCCTCCCTTTGTCCACTCTGCTACATTTTCCACTAATAAATATTTTTTCCTGTTATTTGTACTTTTTCATCATAACAGTCATATGCACTTGGAAACTTTCAGTAAAAAAATAAGGCACTGATTTAACCATGAAACAAACTTCTGCCTCCATTATTCACGTAAATAGAGGCGTGGTGCGAGGCTAAACGCACCTTGTCTCCTTCTCCCTTCTCCCTCCCTCCTCCACCTCCGCCCTTTCTCCAATCCCAACCTCCACATCCATCTCCTTATCCTTGACAATATCCCCCTCTCCAGGATCGTCAGTACCTTCTGAACCATTCCCATCGTCAGAAATAGCAGATGAACGAGCAGGGGGAAATGATGGCTGCGCAGTGGAGTTACGTCCTCCACCCTCATCACATGATGCATAAATATCTACACTCGTTATGGCGGTCTCTTTCCTAAGGAAGAGTCAGTTTATCCACTCACAATTGGCGATAACGTCACCACGAGTTCTCTCCCTATCGCACTATCACTAAGGCCTTTTCTTCTCTGGCCTTTGGACTTCATTGGTGTTGAAGTCGGCTGCTGCTGGTGCTCAGCCAAGGATCCGAACACGGGGAAAACTTTTTACATAGGTCTATCCATTACGGAGGTATGCACGTGACTGGAGCATGACTCAGATGCGTGCATGAGGGTTGCCAGAGGCGGCTTGTGGTGGAAATAACCCGCGGAATTTTCAAACAATGCCGCAAAACACTAAATCATGTAAACGTATTACCCTGATGGTCCCAGGAGGACATGTTAACAGGACACCCGGACAGGATGGGTTAGAGTAACAGTAGACAGGTTGCAGAGGTGTGTAATTTGAGTTACATAACTTCGATGATGTGTGCTTGAGTTGTATGTTCTTATGGTGTATGGTATACATTATAGGTTGTAATGATTTATGGAATAAGTTATATATTATGATGATGGGTGGTATTAGTTATATGCTGTGATGGTGTGTGGGAAGAGTTTATGTTGTGACAGTTGATGTATGCTTGGTATTTCCTGTACTTTTATGCACACCTGCGAGGATTAAAATCTGAATATATATATATATATATATATATATATATATATATATATATATATATATATATATATATATATATATATATATATATATATATATATATATATATATATATAATCAAAGTACATTCAACACACAGGTTATAGCCAGACATGTAGATTTGCCACTTGAGGTGATAACTTTTTCTGTTCGGTGCCATATGCATTTTTGAATGCGTATCTTAAACAGTAAAATGGAATCATCAAAAATTTACAGTCGGAAAATGTCAAAACTTATGAAGAGCTAGATGGAGGAAAAAGAATGATGGGGAGATATTGTGAGAACACTTATGGTGTGAGAGAGCAACAAAGGCGGTAAGAGAGAGGGAAAGCTGGAAAAAGCAGGGTGAGGGAGAGACAGAGGAGATAAGAGAGAGCTGGAGATTGGACAGTACGGGAGAGACGGGAAAAAAGGTAAAGGAGATACGGAGATAGGAGATAGTGAGGGAAAGACGGAGGAGAAAGAGCGAGGGAGATTGACAGGATACTGACATTAAATAACACAAATCAGGAAGGAGGAAACAGAGAGAAGGGATGGAGGGAGGAAAAGGCAGAGGAAGGAGGAGGCAAGAAAAGCACAGATAGGATGGGACAGAGGAAAGGATATGCATGTTACTAATGTTGACGTCTACTGTGTAAATCCTTGTTATTTTCAACAGTAGAATACGGACTTCCTACGTGAGTTATCCTCTTCTTTTAATATTCTTTATTATGTAAGTGTCTGTGTAATGGCGTAAACTATCTCCACAGTTTCTTTGGTTCTATGTTTCATACAAAAGTTTAGGTAAGCTAATCATAAAATCAATAGTAGGTATATATATACATAGAAGATCAGAAGCAATTTACTACTCAACTTCATTGTTAGGACGCTACATAACCAGTCTATACACAAAAGAAATAAACTATAAAGCAGCATCACATTATTGCCTGACAAGTATTTCAGAGCAGGCAGGCGAGCTGTGGCCTACAGTAGAGCTGACGTCAGCATGGTTCTGCCCACTTGCGCTTGAGTACATCTTGTTTATGCCATGCAGTATTGCTTCTGGGCTTGTGGAGTGAGACTTTACTAAGTAAAGCTGTTTATTCCATTCTTAAAATGGATCAAACCGTCTGATGATATGAAGAATAAAGTATATGATACTCCCTTTGGATGAGATTGTTAAGCTCTTAAAAAATGGACTGATTTTTTTTTTTTTTTTTCGTTCCTAATATTTCCTGCATTTTTTTTTTCCCCGTAAGATGTATACCGACACTAAGACATCTCCCAGACAGCAAGAATGAAAAAAAAAAAAATGTCCTTGAAGGGAAGTGCTTAAATCTGCAGACATCCTAATTTTACATACATGCCATACGTGCTTTCTTTTTACTTACCACAAGGCTACTTGGCGCAGTATTAAAATTATAAACTGGTAATGTTTTTTTTTTTCTTAACCACTTACTGCCAATATATCATTTATATTCTTCGTACTTGTTACCTCCTGATGCTGAACTGGAAGAAGATTTGAGGCTTTTCATCCTATTGCTATTGTTATTATTTTTTAAGGCTCCAATTGTGAACAAAGGCTTTAAGTGCTATTTCTTTGGGCATTTAGATAATTACTTTAACTTGATCTGTGTGTGTTTCTGATCCGGGTTCTAAATCCTGCCCATCCAATTTACAACAGAGGGATGATGGTGCTGATGATGATTCCATTTTCTTCTTCATGCTCTTGTTGATGTTACTGTTGTAGTTGTTGTTGTTGTTCTTCGTCTTCTTCATGTTCCTGTTGTTGTTGCTGCTGCTGTTATTATAGCTCTTGTTGTTCTCATGCCACGTTGAGTACACCGCTTCCCGTCCGATCAGCGAAGTTAAGCAACGTTGGGTCTGGTTAGTACTTGGATGGGTGACCGCCTGGGAACACCAGATGCTGTTGGCATCCCTACGTGTCAAGTGGGGTTGGTGGAGGATTAGTGCCCCTCCCTGTAAAACAATTAACTCTAAGCCCTTGACCACCCGGTTTGGGATAATGGCGTCTGGCAATGGATGGATGGATTATTATTATTATTATATTATTGGTATTATTATTATTATCATTATTATTATTATTATTTTTATCATTATTTGTAGTAGTGGTAGTGATATTATTATTATTCCAATTACTAGTAGTAGTAGCAGCAGCAACAGCAGTAGTAATAGTAGTAGATGCCATTACTTGTTGTTGTTGTTCCTCTCATTATTATTATTATTATTATTAGTAGTAGTAGTAGTAGTAGTAGTAGTGGCATTATTATTACTCCAATTACTACTACTACTAATACTAGTAGTAGTAGTAGTAGTAGTAGTAGTAGCAGCAGCAGTAATATTAGTATATGTCATTACTTGTCACGCGACTCTTGCCATGCATTAAGTAAACTTTATTATTTCCTTATTAATATCCAGAATGCTGTTTATTTTTATCTTGGTTTCATCTCAGCATCGTTTTTATATGGCTATTTTCACATTCTTGAGCAGTAACGCATCTAATTAAAGAAATTAACGTCGCCTACGTAGATCCTATAAATCTTCTATTTACCTGATAAGGTGACTGTACACTCTTTCCATGTAATGAGGTATAATACTAGGCTCTTAATGAAACAGGATATGTGTGATGCTCTTGTTATACACCTAATGAACTCATCAAGTATGTTGCAGGCGAGTATTATTAGTGTTTTTTATCCACACACACACACACACACACACACACACACACACACAATTTATATAGAATAATGAGAGAGAGAGAGAGAGAGAGAGAGAGAGAGAGAGAGAGAGAGAGAGAGAGAGAGAGAGAGAGAGAGAGAGAGAGAGAGAGAGAGAGAGATCTATGACTTGTCCACTTTTGTTGTGTGATTTTCTCACAAGGAGTTAAAAAACTGTCTGTCAGTGTGTGTGTGTGTGTGTGTGTGTGTGTGTGTGTGTGTGTGTGTGTGTGTGTGTGTGTGTGTGTGTGTGTATGCTTATAATTATGTATGCATGTATGCATGAATGCATGTATACACAATCACCCTGTCTGATAAGTGTCAATTGTAGACTTTCATCTACAAGTATACTTATATAACTGCACTATACGTAAGCTACAAAGGCACATACGAGAAGATGATGGATGTCTATCATAAATAGAGGGAGAAATAATAGAGAAGCCTCGAGAGCAGTACGAAGACGAAGTGTGAGCAACGAGAAAGAGGAGGAGGAGGGAAAGCTGACAGGAAGATAAAGATATGTGAGGAAGGGAAAAGTGCAGATGAGAAGAGAAAGAGGAAATACTAGAGGTAAAGAAAACGAGAAAGATGAAAAGTCAAGACGAGGGAAGAAGAGGAGGACGAAGAACAAGGCCGAATAAATGGAGGCTGGGAGAAGATAAATGTATGTTTTAAAAGGATGTGGTACAGGGTTTAAAGATATAGGTATAACAATATAGTACAGGATGAAAAGATATAAAAGGATACAGTACACGATGAAAAGAGAAAGAGGAAGGACCGAAGGAAAGAAGGAGGAGGAAGAAGAAGGCCGAATAATGTAAGGGTGGTTAAGATACAATGATGTGTGGGAGCGGGAAAGAGGAGCAAAAGATGTGTAACAGACACAGTGGAGTATATGAGAGAGAGAGAGAGAGAGAGAGAGAGAGAGAGAGAGAGAGAGAGAGAGAGAGAGAGAGAGAGAGAGAAGACGAGGAGGAAGTTGGCAAGTG
Organism: Coenobita brevimanus; assembly: GCF_032717465.1. Lineage (NCBI taxonomy): Eukaryota > Metazoa > Arthropoda > Malacostraca > Decapoda > Coenobitidae > Coenobita > Coenobita brevimanus. The sequence goes on along the minus strand of NC_137063.1, from coordinate 21,040,503 downwards.
ACAGGGAGGACTGGAAAAGCCATCTGGTGGTATAAAAAAATTACAGGAGGAGAAGGAGGAGGATAAGCAAGATACTGCATGAACGACGAAGAGGGTGAGGCAGGAAGAAGAGGAGATGGAAGAAGGCAGGCGATAGAGGACGAGAAGTAAGGAGGAAAAAGTAGTGTATTATAGGGAAGGAAAAGCTGGTAGGAAACTTTGGGCATCAAAAGATGAGTTAGAAAGCGTTGCTAACGTTGTGCATGTCGAAAAAAAAAACTATTGTACTGTGTTCAGGACTACAGGGTTTCAACAAAAGAATGAAAAGGAAGTATATGAACGAATTTGAAGGTGAAAGGAGATGGGGTAAACTATATAGAAAAAGGCGGATAGATTTGGTTAATGGATAAGGGAGGGAAGGTAGATATGGAGGTTCATGAGGTTAGGGAACTGACAGTGGTCGAGATGGCTGGAAGAATTTTATACGGAGTGTATGAGAAGGGCATGACATCCCTAGTTTTACACAGTTACCTGATAGTCGTCGGACTGATACCAGGCTGATGGGTAATGGAAATCGTGTAAAATGTGGATGTTTAATCTTGTGAGATCGAGTCATGATTCCAGAGGCTGAAATGGTGAATGAATGAGAGGTGGTGCATAAAACTGGGCTGACACTTGACAGTTCCCTCGTTATTGTTTTTTTTTTTCCTCTTTGGACCCTACCTATTGTTATCGCATTTTATTATTATTACATTACAGTATTAATCTCGTGCACATTACGATATTATTGTAACAACAATAGTATAATTGTATCAGATAACATCATTCGTTCAGGAGCTTCTGAGGGAAGATATACAAAATAACAGGGAATTTTGTAGACGTATGGTTCTCTTCAGCGTCTTCTCGAATCGCCAGCGTAACTGTTTATAAGTTTGTGTACAAGAACTTCCGAGGATCCGTAAAAACCGGTTGTATGTGACAGATGCTGTCATATGGGAGAAAAGTATGGCACTGACTACATAAATAACGATGCGAGTTTTTGGTTCCTTACAATTAACGTTCTAACGGTTGCTGCTTCTCTGCTATATAAAGCCAGATAATATCAGATGATTTTATTCAGCCAAGAGTGAGTCACAGAAGCTTCAGTATAAATACGGATTTTTTTTTTTTTTATTAAGCTGGGAGTGAAATGTGAATGCCGTAGTGCGAAATCCTCAAAATATAAACCAAACGAAAAGGAAAATGCAAGAGCTACTAAAAGCACCCAAAGAAAATCAAAACACCTTTATACCCTCCTGATTTAACATTCAAAGTCGTTACCATACACTTTTAACATTAATCATGCTTAATTTTTTCTGTCACTCTTTTCGAAGACGGGAAAATTCCCGGCTTCTAATAAGGAGCAGAAAAAGCCTCTTTGGGTGTTTATAGATTAACGACAGGTTGATTACCATCGTACCGTAAAGCACCCCCATCTGTTTGGGGCTTGAATCCACCTTGCCACCGCAGAAATAAACTAAAAGGCGCTCAGAAAGCTCATACCTCCGCCAATGCCATTGCCATTATAAGGGATCTGCATCCGGATCCGCGGATATAGGATCCGGATTCGTATCCTCCCCAAAATTTAATCGCTTCTTCCTGGGCCCATGGCACACCCTTCCACAAAATTTCATTACAATCCATTCATAACTTTTTGAGTAATCCCGAATCCGGATCCGGATCCGCCTCAAAACTTTTTTTTTTTTTTTTTTTTTTTTTTTTGTCCATGGCGCACTTTTCCACAAAAATTCACTGAAATTCACTGAGAACTTTTGGAGATACTGTGCGGCATACTCCTGATCCGGCCCAAAATTTAATCATTTATTCCTTGGAGCACAAAATTTCATCAAAATCCGTTTATAACTTTTAAAGTAATCTTGCTAACAAACAGGAAGACAAACAGACTAACGCAGGGTAAAACATGACCTCCATGGCGGAGGTGAAGATGTGTGGCCGTCACGATTATGACCATTATTCTTTTCAGATCCACACACCCAGACCTAGTGCAGTCTGCATGGTGGTGAATTTGTCAAATTGTGACCGACGAACTTAAATTCAATATCAACCACACAGCAGAAGGTCGCAGTGTGTGGGTCTGAAAAAAAAAAAAAAAAAAAAAAAAACAATTACGTGACGGGCATGCATCTTTTAGACCTACGGTGGCGTGATGGGTTCGAGCTCCACACAGATGAGGTGTTTTACTGGACGATGTTATTGAGCTTCTTAGATGATTATTTATAAATGCAAAACGATATTAATATTTGCAGAAAAGGAAGACATGGAGAGAGAGAGAGAGAGAGAGAGAGAGAGAGAGAGAGAGAGAGAGAGAGAGAGAGAGTAGGTGTGTGCTGAGTGCAAAAGTACCAGGATAAGCACAGAAGAATGCTGTGTTGCAGGAAAAAAAATGAGGCTTTTAAGTTGAGGCACGGTTGAGGAAAGGGGAAAGGGAAGGTAGAAATGAGGTTCTATAGGGTTGAAAATGCAATAATTTTTATTTTTTCAATTAGTGCCACCTGATTTTGTACCTTATATAAATTTTTATCTATTTATTTGCTCAGACGATTATTCCGGGCCGGAGGAGGCAGACAAGATTTTTTTATCCCTATCAGTAGGAACTGCCAATTCCAAGCTGAATAAATCATTTATATATTGAAGAAATGAACAAAAAAGAAACACTTATTGTTCACACTGAAAGAGAATTGTTTCAGGACTAACACGTCATCCATACTTTATTTCTTAGTACCACCGGACAGTTACTTTGTATTTTGGAGAGATTTTTTATCTGAAAGCACAAGGTAGCCTAATAGATTTCAACAACCCTTCGCAGCAATAGGCCTATCCTAAATTAAATAAAATAAACGATGTAGCAAAAACAAAATCAGAATAGTTCCAAGAGGCAGAATACGTCACCTGTTATTTGTTTTGTAGCATATAATTTCAAAGGATGTCGATTTACCAAAGTGCCGGAAGTCTTTATGTAGGGATGGCACTTACACGCCCAAAAACCTAACAAATAAAGTTCTTCATAACTCCAAAACACGAACGTATTATTTTTTAAAGCATAAACCCTCCATCCCTAAGGCTGTCTATACCTAAAGCATCTCTCAAAGTAGCTAAAACACAAACCTGACTCATTAAATCAAACTGGCAATCCTGATTTATCCATATTATTTTTCTTTCATTTTCTTTCTTAGACTCCTCTAACTGTAAAATGTCTAAATCAGTTACCCTCGATTCATTCTGCACAAGGGCCGGTAGCACGAAAGATATTGCCCGAAGAAAGGTCATAGGTAATAGGATGGAAGAAAGTAAACTTTTACAGTTTTGATCCGAGTTGGCCAAACTTGGTGGAACGGTAGTGGGTGAGCAGAGGGTGAAGTGGTTCAGTCTTGAGAACAATAGGTAAAAAATTTAATGTCACTGAACAGCATCGAACTTTAGGTTTTTTAACTAAAAATGTTAATCAGTTTAGATTAAATCTGATGTAACTATTTAAGGTCAGACATAGGTCTAAATGGTCAGTCTAACACAGCAAGACAAAGGTCAAGGTCAGAGAGGAAGGGCAACTTAAATGCTTTTTAATCAACTTTTGAACAAAACTTAATAGAGAGGTTCATAGTCACTCAAGGATGAATTATATCAGGCTAGAGAACAGTAGGCCAAAGGTCAAAAATTTGGTCAGAGATCAATTGCAAGGCGAGGGTGATGCGCTTTCTTGCTCCTTCTCATTATTTTCTCCCTCGAAAGTTACTGAGCTCGAGACTTTTTGAACTATCCGAGCTGTCATTAATACCTTCTCTGCTACGACTATCTAAAGTTAGAAAACTTACAAAAACATTTGGAGCTTTCACACATAGTATTTAAAAATGAGTAAAACAAGTATGAATCAATTTATATTCAATAAAATTTATGAAGATATAGGAATGGCAAAGCTCCAATAACCATCACAACAAGGTCGAGGTAGTAAAATGACAAGTAATCCAATCCCTACATCCTTTATTTTTCCTCCTGTATGTGTCTTTATAGTGTAGCACAAATGCACCTGAAAAATGTCACGGTAATGTTATTAACCAACAATGCAGTGCACAAAAGAATATCATAAAATGGCAATTTCTTTTTTTTATCACCTCGATCATGTTCTGATGGCTTTGGCCGTGCTGTCATTGCTAAATCTTCATACATTTTATTTTTTTATTCTCTCTCTCTCTCTCTCTCTCTCTCTCTCTCTCTCTAATACTCGTTGCTCTTCATGTTACTTTCCATCTAATCCTTATTTTTTATACCTCCATAATTTTGTGAGTTTGGTATTAAATTCCTGTTACCACTTATACTAGTCTGTTGAGAAAAGACACCTATAACTTGAGGAGTTATACGATGGTGCTGTAAAAAGACGAGGTAGACGAAAACGACAACAAAGATGACGACGACGATAACTTTGAATGATGAAGACGGCGTTGATGATGATGATGGTGATATTTACAGATTAAGAAAACAGTGATGATGATGATGATGATGATGATTATGATGATGATAAAGTAGATGTGCAGTTTCTAACTGTGCTTTCAGAAAAAAATTTAGACACTGCATACCCAGTCCAGTGATGCGTATTCCGATTTCATTGAAATCCATGTGCTCTCTTTCCCCAATTTCTGATCGTTTTTATTTTGGGAAGGGGAGCTTACCCCCCCCCCATAGAATCATTGGCAGTCACAGTCCCTAAATATCACATTATGGATGAAAGTTCATTGTACATGTACTAAGATATCAAAGTCGTCTATGCCCTCGTTTCACTCTTTCTGGGAATTTTAATTAGGTGAGGGGTCTGACCCCAAAACGTTGTGATTTAAAAACTGTTTATAGTGGAAAACCCCAAAGTAACCAGAGGAACTCCCCTGGGAACTTTTATTCAAGTTATTCTATTCTGATCGTTTTTTTTTTTTTTTTGTGGGGGAGGAGGGCTGATCCCCCCCCCAAGAATCATTTGGGGTTCACGCTTCCCAAATATTATATTAAGGATTAGAGTTCATTGTATAATATGTACTAAGGTATCAAAGAATCATCTACCCTTCTTTTCCTATTCTGTATCCTTTATAAGTTTTGGAGAGAGTCCTGATCCCCCTGACATCAATGGTGGAAAATAATATAAAGTGGAATACACTTCAAGGAACCACACGAACTGATCTAAGAAGTTTCTGGTGTATGAGGAACTCAACATAACTTTCAAATGTGTACCTTAGTTTTATAATTATACCAGTAATAATAACAATTCTGTAAGTACCTGAGAAAATATTAGTATTAAAAGAATACATAGATCACACACACACACACACACACACACACACACACACACCTTTGCGCGGTTCCAGTATTCAATCCGCACCTGCACCGTGACCACACAACTATGTTAGGACGGCATCCACATCACTACGCAGAATTTTAGTTGTCTTGTACCTGCATCTGCACCGCACCGCAAAGACACCGTCTGCACCTGCAAGGCATGGAATCACCCTCGAACCGCATCCGTAAATAGAATTATTCATAATTTGCACTGCAGTCATACATCACCACACGAGACTGCTGGACATTAAGTAATTAAGAGCAAGCATATACAGTATGCATAAGAACTATTGTACATATTTCTAAAGTATGATATAAAAAGAAGAAAATCAGAAAAGAATTTCAATAAGTATATTGGAGTAATATTGTGAAATACTGCAATTTTTAGGCCATGATTTAGCTGTTTTGACATGATACTACGTGACTCATCTTGGTATAGCTTCTGTTGCTTGAATTCCTATTTCTCTTTACCCTTAGCGAATAAGCTTAAATTCATGAATAAGTTATCATCACCACACGAGACATGAGGTTTGTCCTTGTAACTGACAGAGCCTTTCCAGGTGGAAAATATATATATATATATATATATATATATATATATATATATATATATATATATATATATATATATATATATAGTGTGTGTGTGTGTGTGTGTGTGTGTGTGTGTGTGTGTATAGCTACAAGCACAACTACAAGTTCTACTAAAAGCACATCTGGAAGCACAGAATTAAGGACAAAAAGAACTCAAAGGACAATTACGGGCACAAAATGAAGAACAAAAAGAGCTCAAGAAAGAAATCAAAGACCAACTGCAAGCACAGAGTGAACAGCTAGAGGCACAAAGTGAAGAACAGAAAGAACAGTATGAACAGCTTCAAGAGCCATTACAAAAGCAACAGAGGGAATTACAACTGAGGATGCAAGGACAGCTAGACACATTCTTGGGGGTAATGATGGAAGAACAGGAAAAGTTGAAAGAGGAAGTAAACGCAGAGCTACAGCAGCAGATGTGTGAGGTAAGAGATAATGCTATGGAGTTCAGACAGCATCTAGACGACCAACTGAAGTATGTAGACAACCAATTGAAGACAATTAGTGAGGGAATTGTGATAGAGGGTAGACAGCATGGAGATGACCAGTTGAAGATAATTAGCGAGAGAATTGAGGTTTTAGAGAAATATTGCACTGCTGAGCCTCAGGTTAGTGTACAGGGAGCATATGAAAAGAATGGGCAATGTATGGTGAATCTTGACGGATCCCAAGCATCTAAAAGTAGCATTACAGGGTTGAATAATCAGAATGTAGATGTTTTAATCCCTGGCCTTAATTATGATGTCCCAATTTTTAGGCCTCAACCCAGTGAAGTGCGTGGCTATAATGGGGGTCCAATTAAAAAGGAATCTTAGGAAGTTGATGGCAAAATATCTTGGGAAGCTTATCATGTGCTATTTGAGTTGCAGATCAGAATGGTTGGGATGATAGGCAGAGGGCAGTGCAGCTTGCTACTAGCCTCAGTGGTACCGCAGTGGAAATTCTGGGCCAGATATCAGTACAGAGGGACAGTTATCAGTCTTTAATAGTAGTACTGGAGCGCAGATACTGGACCATGTCCCAGACTGAGGTTTACAGAGCAAGATACCTGAGCCATGTACAGGCTCGAAGCGAATGCCTACAGCAGCTAGGTCATGACCTGGAGAGTATGGCACACAAGGCATACCCTGGAGCAGCACCTAACCTGTTGACTATTCCTCTAAAGGACCACTTCATTGATGCTCTGGTAATGCAGAGTTGAAAGTGCAGGTGAAACAGGCAAAACCAAGAAACATGCAAGAAGCACTAGCCAGGGCTCTAGAGTTTGAGTCCTACATCAGGTCCAGTACATCCACTTTTAAGGAAGGTCGTAGTGCGGGATTCAAGGCAAGAAAGGGGCATGCAGAAAAAGCAGAAAAATTTGAAGAAGTTGCTGGTAATGTGAAAAGCCAGGTCATAGGAAAGAGGACTGCTACAAGTGGAAGAGGGAACAGAAGACCGGAGGGATTGCTGGTTCTGCAGAAAGCCAGGACACAAAAAGGAGGATTGTTACAAATGGAAGAAGGAGCAAGGACAAAGCAGTGCAGGGAAATCTATGACTGTGACAAAAGTGTGTTGGACATGTGGTGAGGTGGGACACTCCACTTCTCAGTGTCCAAAGAATAAAAAGGAGCACAAGGAGAAGACTGCAGGAGACAAGAAGGATGAGGGTAAATTAGAAAAGGCTGGTGACAAGAGGCTACAGCCAGCCAATTTTTCTCAAGAAGCCCCACCATTGAGGAAATGCAAGAGAACCTTGATTGACAGTGTGCGAGAAGACGGAAGAACAGACGGCAAGCAGTGTAGTATGAAAGACGAACGTAGCAAGAAATAGTCACACTGCAGTGACAGGACCAGCATCAGACGAAGGACACCTGAAGAGGAAACAGATGGAAGATGCAGATTTACTACCAGTGCTAGTGTGGCTGCAGTGGAGTACAGTGTGACCCTCTTGGGAAGAGGTTTCCAGGTTCAGCCCTGCAACTAAGGGCCGTACTATAAAAACACAGAGTTTAGGCAGTCCAACGGCGACGTTCAGTCGTCAGAGGTTCCTGAGCGTCAGTCATCCTTGCCATAAGAAATCTGGACCGTCAGTCTTGGCGAAACCCAGTTCTGGCGTTTGAATGCCACAACAGTCGCTAGATTGGGCGAGAATGCGCTGCATGAGCACTAAAAGCGCGCAAATTTTGAATGTTTCTTCTGTTTAATAAACCAGACACTTCGCTAACCCCTTCTAAACTGTTACTTCTATGTACGAAATAAGTATATTTGCTCTAATTGGTATCAAATTATAGTAGAATGCATAAAGAGGATGTATTTATAAGCAAGATACAGTGTATGTATAGCCTTGACTGAATTATGATTCATCTTCCTTTTGCAGTTATTTGCATGAAAATAATTATTGAGATTATCCAGACTTGATTTCATACGAGCAAAGTGAATGTATTACTCCATTCTTCATAGATTTCCATGTTGTTCCTGGCCAGCTCACCAGTCATAAATTATACAGCAGTTCATCCAGGTTATGTGCACTTTCACTCATGCAGCAGTACAGCATGTGTTCCTAAATTTATATTGCAAAATGTAAATACAGAGTTACTGGAGAATTATTTTTAGCTTGGAGACTAATTTACATCTTTACAAAGCCGGTTGAATGGTGACATTCATTGCAGCACCAACACAAGAGGGATGCAGTAACACTCCATTCTTTTTCAGCTGCTTCTTTCCACACCTGTCATTTAGCCATGACCAGCAGACCATATTGGAAAATATAGGTTATAAGATGTGTGTACTGTAACAGTTGATCTTTCAATTTCTATATATCTAGCTATAGTTTTTTCCCTACCTTATTGTCACCTTCCCTGTTTGAGGTATTGCTAGTATATTTCCAGTTTATCTCAATAATTATACTACTCTGAGATTCACATTCTTTATCATTACCTTTCCCTCCGAGCAGGATGCAATGATTTCCTAAGTTACATGGTATATACAGTAGCTAATTATTTCTGTCCCAGTCTGCTAGACAAACTTTTCTTTTTGTTTCCCAGAAATCATTCCACTTCTAAAGTTCTTTCATCCAGTTCCGTTTTATATATTTTCAGTGTTTACTGTTCTGTTTTCTTAGCTTTCTCCTCCTCTGGTCCTATGCTTGATGTTTGTCTCCTTCACTAAATATTTATCTCATTACTTCCTGTTTGTTTATCAGTGCTTAACTGCACCTTTCATGCTTTTGTACGGTATAACCCTTCAACCCTTACCAATATTCCATGACTTTTTTACACCTATCTACTCTTCCATTTCAATAACTGTCATTTTTATCCAAATACTGCAACTAGTTTTTATATTATATATGCATGGAACAGGCCATTTCCTCAGGCCTGTAGCTATTTGTAAGAACAGCCTATTTTTTTTTTTTTTTTTTTTGTAAATTTTTACTTTTACTCCCGCACGCCATTTTTGCATGGAATTTTCATTTTCCTAGTATATTTTCAGTGTAATTCATTTTAATTTGACCTTCATGCACCCTCCCACCCCCAATGTTTCACTGTTGAACAGGAGGTTCTGGCAGGTTGGATTACGCAAAAACGGGTGATTTCCGACAGAAATGAAGGTCAAATTCAAATGAATTACACTGAAAATACTAGGAAAATGAAAATTCCATGCTAAAGCCTAACCTTGCTGAAATAAACCTAACCTAACCATACTTAAACCGGTAAATTTTTACAAGTGGACAATACACCCCCTAGGTAGTGCTATATATTTTTCTGGGAGTTTTTGATGCGATATCGAATGTTTCTGACCTTCATTTTCGTCAGAAATGGCTCATTTCCCCTCTTTTCCAATCATGAACTTTGATTGGACAAGTAGGTGAAATCAAGCATTTTCGCAAAAAAGTGAAAAAAAAAAAAAAAAATCAAATCGCATCAAAAACCACAGAAAAATATAATTTTAAGCTTCTTATCGACCTCGTGTTTCCTAACTTGGGGGATCCGTCCCCCAGACCCCCCAGCCTGGCCGTGTTTCATAATTTGGGGGCTCCGCCCCCCAGACCCCCCTGACATTAACCTAACCTAACCTAACCTGTCCTAGGAGAATGCTTACCTAGAGATACGATGGTCCAGGACGAGAGTCGTCCGTTTCTTGGTTTTCATGTAATTTAACTCGCACCAATTACACACCGCCATAGCGCAATGACTTAGTTCAGGGGACTGACGAAGTTTCAAAATTTGAAATTCGAGGGGAAATGAAAACGATGCACTTGATTGGCTATTGTCTATTGAATGTGATTGGTTGAAGCCGACTTACATGCGCAGTTCCACCCACGCAGCGGTAACGCACGTACTAACACACATCCTACCCTTGCTAACGCACGCACGAACACACATAATATCCTAGCCTCCACTCCGTCAACATGTCCGCCCGCCCCTGTCAGGTACATTAGTTAGTGGTTAATTAAACTAGTTAAATCAAATTTGCGACGGGTAGGACACACTCTGCGTTGCTAAGTATCATATTTAAAGTAAGATAATAGAAGATAATGTGCCCGGTCCCGTACGGGAGTAATTATACAATAATACTTTTTTTATTTTTTTTTTTTTTTGTAATTCGCATGAAAAAATCTGCATTTACTGTACTAACAAGTTTTGCTTTAATGCCAACACACCTATGCTCAAATCTTTGTGCTTGATCGAAACAGGCAATATTTTAGCCAGCATCCTAACCAACCAATTCACTCATACCGGTATCTGGTAACCTTACCCAACTATCTTAACTACATCAGCTTATCAATTTATTTTGGTGCAAAAACGAATCACATTTTTCAAGAAAGAACTTAAGTGATTTGATTTGTCGGTACTGATGAAAAATTTGTGTCTTTTATTATCAATTTCTGAAGCTTAACTGTAAGAAAGAACACTAAAACAGGTGAAAAATACAAACCAAACTAACCATTTACCAACGCTGACCAAACTCTGATATGTGTAATTTCTGCCTAGTAATATAATATTGTATATGCACTTCTTACACGTCATTTATTCATGACTTTTCATAGGCAAGAAGTGTCACCCAATGATGTTGTTGGACTTGAGGCAGAAGCTTACTGGCTTGCCCTCAAATGTGCTAACTAAAGCACTGAGTTGGCTAACACATAAACTTTCAAACAATTGCCGTTTCAAAAATCTATTCAGAAAGTACACAGGTAGTCTGAAATAAACTAAAAAGCATAATTTAATATCCTAACTCAATATTACGCGCCACGTCGCCACCATAGAAGTTTTTGTTTACTCGTATTCGTTACGGAAGCGTTTAGTCTTGTAAAATCTTATGAACAGCCTTGTATTTCTCATATATTTTAGCCTGCTAGGGAAAATTTGATTCCTGAATTATTCAGTTTTTATAAATGGAAAAACCGGTTATCATATTTAAGAATATTTAAATTTGTTATACGAAAGGGGGGTCTCTTGTGGCGTTTATCCTCCTGTGACATTCCAATACTATTTTACGCCATAACCAGGTGACGAACGCCTGGCGTGAACAGCAAATTTATTTATGGTACGAAAAACAGGAACGTCAGACGCTCACATTCGTCAACACTGGCGTTTAGTTTTTATAGTACGGCCCTAAGAGCTACTGGAGTCAGTGGGACCTTCTTCTTTTGGACAGTGAACTACTGGAGCATCAGTAGGAGACACCCGATGGCCTCAGCAAGTATTGGCAACTGGTGGTTCCGAAGAAAATGAGGTCAGAGATCTTGGATGAGTCCCATAACCAGATCACTAGTGGGCACCTAGGAGTGAAGAAAACTCTAAGTCAGCTGCAATGGAGATTCTACTGGACTGGCATGCGGCAGGATATTGAAGAGTGGTGTCGGGCCTGTGATGTATGCTGTGCCAAGAAGGGACCCAAGAAACGTGGTTGCACCCCTCTCCAGCTGTACATAGTGGGTGCACCGATGGAAAGAGTTTCAGTGGACATTGCTGGACCTCTGCTACTCACTGAAAGAGGAAACCGGCATATATGTGTCACCACGAACTACTTCACAAAGTGGTCAGAAGCCTATGCCATCCCCGATCAAGAGGCTGTGACTGTTGCTCAGGTGTTGGTTGACCAGTTTTTCTGTCGTTTTGGGATGCCACAAGAGCTACATTCAAACAAGGGTAGGAACTTCGGGTCTGCTGTGTTCCATAAGTGCTGCAAGTTACTGGAGATCAAGAAAACCAGGACGACCTCACTAAGGCCACAGTCAGATGGGATGATGAAGAAATTCAACTTGACCTGGGACTAGAACTGGCTAAATACTGCATAGAGGGACAGACGAAATGGGACCAGAAATTACCTGCGTTGGTGATGGCATATCAGTCTGCATCCCACGAGTCTACTGGCTACACCCCTGCAAAACTGATGCTGGGCCACGAGTTACATTCACCCTTTGACTTGTTAATGGGAAGACCACCTGGTAAAGAGCTGTCTACAGACACCTCCAGCTATGCGAAGCATTCTTCATGAAAGGCTGGCTGAGATTCATCATCAAGTGTGAGAAGCTCTAAAGTTTTCAGGGGAAGTGATGTAAAGAGCTGCCTACAGACACCTCCAGCTATGCAAAGCATCTTCAAGAAAGGTTGGCTGAGATACATAATCAAGTGTGAGAAACTCTAAAGTTTTCAGGCAAGTGATGAAGTGCAAGTATGATGCCAAGGTAAGTAAGGTGAGCATCAAGGATGGTGACAAAGTTTGGTTATATAATCCTCAGCGGATGAAGGGACAGTCACTGAAGCTGCAGAACCGGTGGGACGGGCCTTACACTTTGTTGGGCTGCCAATCAGATGTAACATACCAAATTCGAGGAGGCAGGAAGTCTTGCCCAAAGGTGGTACACATGAATCATTTGGGCAGTACCATGGGCCAGGACAGTACAGCTGGGACGTCTCTTAGGACGTGCTCACCCGCAGCTGAGGATGTTGAGGAGGAACAAAGAGCTGAAGTACATGAGGATGGTGACAGTTTCCCTGGAGAAGAAGTGCATCAGGAAGAGGACCAAGACATTCCAGGAGGAGTGGACTGTGTGGAGGAGCAGGGACGTCGTCGGAACAGGCATAGAAGACCTGATAAGTGGAAGGACTATTTTGTATGTAATTAAATGTTTCGTTTGGATTAAGAGTTATCTTTGTATACTCTGTGTAGTTTTGTCGGGATGATAAATGACTAGGGAGGGGGTAGTATTGAGAAGCGGGATGTGCTGGAAGGTTCTCTGTATTTATCGTATTTTACTGTTACGTGTCAGAGTTGAAAGTTAGCCTGCTATTTGTGAGAAGAGGAATTATGTAAGTTGTACAATGATTTTTGTGCTCTTTTTTCTCTATAATGTTTAATATATGTGATTGTTAATTTATGTAATTTTATTTGTTTGTATGCTAAATAATTTAGAGTGTTAAGTAGCGTAAGAAAACTCTGGATATCTCCGAGCTGGTAACTGTTGTTTCTCCTAGAATGTAGATCAGTCTTGAATATAGGAAGCTTATATATATGGATGGGGAAGAGACGAGAGGAGTTTAGTTCAGTGTCAGTGCAATCTCAGTGAAGATTGTATAGCTCCGGTACTTGTGAAAACAGTGAAGTGTAGTTGGCAAGCATTAAGTGTAATTATCTGCAAAATAAAGCGTAACCTTAAGAATCCAGTGTGTTTTTTACGTCTCAGCTGATCTCGTTGATGCACACCAAAAAGCTGACCATAGGAAGAGCAACTCACTGGATAACGTCCTTTCTAAACTAAATTACTGCTGGTGGAGCTTATATATATATATATATATATATATATATATATATATATATATATATATATATATATATATATATATATATATATATATATATATATATATTCCTTAAATTGCTTAGAATATTCCGAAGATGTTAGAGCAGACTGACACTATGAATTCATTTGGCGATTTCTAGCCTCGTCTGTAAAAAAATCTGAAAGTAGTAATTTTATTTTGCAGGTATGTCAGCATCGAGAACTTGTCAGAGGAGAGGTGAAGTGTACATTCACTGTCCCTAATTTCTTTACCCCCTGGAGGACAAGATTGTAAAAAGACCAGGATAACAGTCATCAGTCACATACATTCACATTGCTGACCCGCAAATATACATTCATCTGGCCTTAATTTTCTGTTCACCCACACATCGAGGACACGTCGTAAAATGTCAGGGGTTTCTCTGCATGCAGCTGTGATTCTTGATTTCAGATGAGGCAGTGACGTTATCTTTTCTGCATACACAGTGGTCTTTAAATGATCCCACAGGTAAAAATCCAGAGGTGTGAGGTCAGGGCTACGCGGAGGCCATTCGACAGGTCCAAGTCGACCAATCCATCGTCCTGGGAACTTTTTGTCCAGATATGAAATTACTTCAACAGCATAACGAGCTGGGGCTCCGTCATGCTGAAACCACGTTGGATATTCTCCCTCAGGATTCAGGATGCTTGGAAACGCCTTGGTATCCAGCATCTCCAGATATCTTTCTCCTGCGACATTGCTGTCAAAGAAGAATGGACCAATCAGTCTGTCTTTCCACAGACCACACCACACCATTATACTTTCACTTCCTTGCTCTTTACTGGCGTCAAACCAATGAGGGTTCTGAGAGGACCAGTAACGCGTGGTTTGGCGATTAGGTTCGCCGGACATGTAAAAGTTGGTCTCATCAGAGAACAGGATGCTGGCGGCAAAGTCGGGGTCACAGTCCACTTCTGATATTTCCCACTCGCAAAATTGCACTCGCCGATCTGGGTCGTCCTCGCTCAGTTTCTGTAGTAATTGCACTTTGAATGGGTGCCACTTCTCCAGCTTCAGGATGCAGTGAATGCTGCATTTACTGACCCCGATATCAGCAGACAATCGGCGCCGGGATTTTCTTGGACTCACAGCAAAGCGTGCTAAGACACCAGTACGTGTTGCTTCATTCACAACAGTCTTTGGCGGTCTTAAACGTGGTTTATCACACACACACTTCCCATCTCCTTGCATTTGGCAATCAGTCTCCCAACAATGATATGAGAAATAGGGTTTTCATGTGGATGTCGGTGATTAAATTCGTCTGCCACCTCTTTGTTGCTTCGCCTATCTCAATGCGTTCCTCTTGGGTCAGCATCGTTGAGCAGCTGTATTACAAACCTTGCAACAGAAAAACACATACAGTAATTACCTTTTTCCCATATAGTGCTTGACTTGCGGGCTATCCTGTACTGTGTATATATATATATATATATATATATATATATATATATATACAGAAGAAGAACATAAGAGCGTATGGATCAGTTGGGTCTAGGATTGTGTGGGAAAGATTGAAAGTGGGCGATTGTGTGTGTGTATGAGTCAATGCAAGATCGTGCAAGCAGAGTGAGAGAAGAGTTCTGGACAGCTGTGGAAGTGTGCATGGAAAAGTCTGGAAGGAATGAGAGTGTGTTTTTGATTGGTGATATGAATGGTAAAGTAGGGAATGTGAAGGTGGATGGAATAGTTGGTGAGTGGGGTGTGCTTACTGAGATTGATAAGAATGGCAGTGTGTTAATGGACATTTGTGTCGGGAGGGGGTTGGTGATAGCCAGTACCCTCTTCAAGCACAAAATGATCCGCAGGTATACATGGCAAGTGATGAGAAGGGTGGATGGTGAACTGAATGAAAGGAAGGCAATGATTGATTATGTGTGTGTGGATGAAGGATGCAAGAGCACATAGAGGTTGGGGGAGCGGACTTTCCGACCACTACCTGGTGGTTGCCAGAATCAAGATCCAAGTAGGATGGAGAAATAGAAGAAGGGAAGGACGGGAGGAAGGAGTAGTTGCAAGGAGAGTGGAAAGGTTACATGAGGATGAGAAAAAGGCAGAATATAAGAGAGAAGTGGAGGAACGATTGGGTAAATATGAACTGGAGCAGATGGGGGTCGTGGAAGGTGTGTGCAGGATATTCGCAGAAGAAATGTGCTGCATGTGATGTGGTGTTTGGGGTGAAGAGAAGACGGAGGGGGGTGCAAGGAACAGCATGGTGGAATGAAGAGGTGAGACAGGCTGTGGCACAAAAGAAGAAAGCATACAATGAATGGATGAGAAATAGGGGCGTGGAAGAAGTTGAGAGGCGGAAGAGAGAGTTATATGTAGAAATGAACAAAGAGGTGAAAAGATTAGTAAGAGAGAGTAAGAAGAGAGTGGATGAGGAATTTGGAAGGAATTTGAGTGTAAAGTGGGGGGACTGTAAGAAAATGTTCTGGAAGGAGGTGAAATGAGTAAGACAGGGTGGCAGTGAAGTTAGCAGGGGAGTGAAAGATAAAAATGGTAGATTACTAGTGGAGAAGGGAGAAAAAGTGAGCAGATGGAGAGAACACTTTAAAGAATTGTTGAACATAGAGGATGGAAGTAATGCGAGTATAAGTGGCTGGGGCATGGCTGGGAGAAGGAGGGAGGTGAGAAGACAGGAAGAAATCAGTAGGATAGAAGTTGTGGAAGCAATGAAGAAAGTCAAATTGGGGAAAGCCCCAGGAATTGATGGAGTATGTGATGAATGCTGAAGCATGGGGGAGATATAGTAGTAGAATGGATGTGGAAGATATACAGATTGGCCTGGGAGGAAGGTAGAGTCCCGGAAGATTGGAAGTCAGGTATAATTATTCCCTTGTACAAAGGAAAAGGGGAAAAAGAAATGTGTGGAAATCATAGGGGCATTTGTCTTCTTAGTGCAATAGGAAAAGTGTATGGTAGGATACTTATTGACAGAGTTAGGGAAATAATAGAGGAATTAGTTGGAGAAGAACAGGGAGGCTTTAGGAAGGGAAGAGGTTGTGTAGATCAGATATTCATTCTTAGATCTTTAGTGGAAAAGTTTCTAGAGAAGGGAAAGAAGTTGTATGTGGCTTTCATGGATTTGGAGAAAGCATATGACAGGGTGGATAGACAAGGATTGTGGAAAGTATTAAGAATATATGGATTAGATGGGAAGCTGTTGAATGCTGTGAAGAGTATGTATAATGGTGCTAAGGCTGCAGTGCATGTGGATGGTGAACTAAATGAATTTTTCTCTTTGAAAGTTGGGTTGAAGCAGGGATGTGTCATGTCTCCATGGTTGTTCAATCTATACATGGATGGGGTAATAAAAGAGGTACAGTCATAAGATAAATTATCGTTATCCTTTAGAGCTATGCACTATGACACAACGACGAAGTTCTGTGGAATGACGGGACAGGAAAGTTTGTACCCCAAACCCGTCCATCTCGGTTATATGAAACACAGATATTAGAATTCGTGCTAGAAGTAATAAACGGTAATTAGATCGTTTGGCCCTTGTGCATAGTGGCAGTACGTTTTATTATCCGGCACCGAATTCATTAAATAATAATACAACCGGATGGTCTGAAGTCGGCAACATACATGCAGACGGGCAATGAGTATGTGCACCCATGCCAGAAGTATGATAGTACTTCAGCCGATACAAGCCAACTTAGTAAATTTCAGTATAATAATGATATGTATTGTTTTCTACATATAATAAATGTTGAGGAGAAGGAAAATAATAATAGATGTACAGTCTCATTGCTTTAATATTTTGTATACCCACCCCCTGCTTCGAAAACAGCCTCTAAACGTCTGAAGCATCCATCTGAAGCATTTAACCACCCATCTAAAGCAAATAAATGAACTCGTGCACCCCTGCTAGACTATCATTAAACACACACACACACACACACACACACACACACACACACACACACACACACACACAGTCGATGCCTATAGATTTAATACCATTCATAATAATTTATTTGCTGTATTCTATAGATAATAAGTGTTGAATAGTAGGAATATAATAAACGTGCCAGTTTCATTAATCCCCGGCGGGGCGCTCGGGGTAACGCAAACACATCTTATATATTTCCCCGTCAGGTGGCTCATTCTTGCTCATTATTTCAACCCTTGTAAAGGGATTGTGATATGGCAACACTAGATAGGGGAGGGGCGAACAGCAAGGACCCGTCCACACAGCCCAGCTAACGTTCGTTTCGCATTGAGCGGTCCTGGGGGTTACGATACTTTTTCTTATGACTGTACAGTACAAGGTAGGGGAGTGGATGTTGGAGTGACCCTGGTGAGAGAGGATAGTGTTTGGAATCTCCCTGTACTGTAGTTTGCAGATGATACTGTGTTGTTAAGTGAGGACGAAGGGGAGCTGCAAGGCTTGGTGGATGAGTTTGAGAGAGTGTGTAAGAAACGGAATCTAAAGGTGAATGTAGGGAAGAGTAAAGTGATGGTCTTTGAGAGAGGTGATGTCAGTGAATGTACAGTGAGGTTGGATGGTGAGGAAATGGAAAATGTGAGTGCGTTTAAGTACTTGGGTAGTGTGATGAGAAAGGATGGAAGTTTGGAGGGTGAAGTGCTTGAAAGGGTACAACAAGGAAGAAAGGTTGCTGGTTCCTTGAAAGCAGTGATAAGAAACAGGGAAGTGAGCATGGATGTGAAAAAGTTATTACATGACAATATTGTAATACCAACTCTAACGTGTGGAAGTGAAGCCTGGACGTTGTTGGAAGGACACAAGTCAAGAGTGAGAACAGTGGAAATGAGTTATTTAAGAGGAGCCTGTGGAGTCACATGGAAAGACAGGCTGACAAATGAGGATATAAAGGAGCATTGTGTTGTGGATGTGGATGTGATAGGAAGCGTTATGAGGAACACACTGAGGTGGTTTGGCCATGTGGATAGGATAGAGGGTGAAAGACTGACGAGGAGAGTGTATGTGAGTGAGGTGGAGGGGGGGAGAGGGAGGGGGAGGCCGAAGATGAGATGGAGGGATGGAGTGGAGAGGTATATGAGAGAGGAGGGTGTGAGTTAGCAGCAGGGCAGTGAAATGGCTGGGGACAGGGTAACGTGGAGGCGATTTGTTTGTGGCCACCCCGTACCCCGTACGGGATTGAGGCGTCTGGCAATATATAAATATCTATCTACATACGTATATATATATATATATATATATATATATATATATATATATATATATATATATATATATATATATATATATATATATATATATATATATATATATATATATATATATATATATATATATATATATATATATATATATATATATATATATATATATATACTGTATATATATATTTACGTACAGTAAATCCTCATTTTTCGCTGCTTGGATGTTCAGCCAAAACCGCACGAAACGCGAAACATCGAAATGTGAAGTTAAGAATCAATGGGAAAAATAGAGAAGCGTTCCGGTGGGACATGTACACCTACCCTATCAGAAAGTACTATAACACCAAACAGGTCATACCCAAAATTAAATGAAGAGTGTTTACTAGTGCTAAAACAGCATAACACAATAAACATGTACCTGAAAGACATTAAAGCTGTTCTAACGAGCTGGAACACCAAATTCCTTACCAGAAATAAAGTGAAGACTGGCTTGAGTGGCAAGTGAAGATGTGTTGAGGGTAGATGGGATAGTTACTATAACATGGGCCTCTCTGGGGAATCCCCATCACCTATGCCGAAGCCCTCGAAGTCGAACTCAGGTTCTAGCTCCTCCACTTCCTCTCTGACCACTTCTCCTCCTTCATCCACCCCTGCTGGCATGTCCAAGTTTTGGAGAATAGCAGCCACATTCTGTCTCTCATGAAAATATCGTGTGATTCGTGCTTGTCTCTGCTCCTGTATGTTTCTGTAATAGTCGCCGGCTGCTGGCTGGGGGCATCGAAATAAATTTGCGAATTGTGAGATAACACGGAAACTTTTTTCTTGCGCAAGAAACGAGGCGTCGAAGTAAATTTCGTCGAAAAAGAGGATTTACTGTATGTATGTATGTATGTACAGGTATGTATACACATACATACATATATATATATATATATATATATATATATATATATATATATATATATATATATATATATATATATATATATATATATATATATATATTGCCAGACGCCTCAATCCCGTTTGGGGTGCCCACAAACAAATCGCCTCCAAGTCGCCCTGTCCCCCCCCATTTCACTGCCCTGCTCCCAACTCACACACCCCTCTCTCATATACCTCTCCACCCCATCCCTCCATCTCATCCTTGGCCTCCCCCTCCCTCTTCCCCCCTCCACCTCACTCACATACACTTTCTTCGTCAGTCTTTCACCCTCCATCCTCTCCACATGGCCAAACCACCTCAGTGTGTTCCTCATAACGCGTCCTATCACATCCACATCCACACCACAACGCTCCTTTATATCCTCATTCGTCAGCCTGTCTCTCCATGTGACTCCACAGGCTCTTCTTAAATAACTCATTTCCACTGCTCTCACTCTTGACTTGTGTCCTTCCAACAACGTCCAAGCTTCACTTCCATACGTTAGAGTTGGTATCACAATACTGTCATGTAGTAACTTTTTCACTTCCATGCTCACTTCCCTGTTTCTTATCACTGCTTTCAAAGAACCAGCAACCTTTCTTCCCTGCTGTACCCTTTCAAGCACTTCACTCTCCAAACCTCCATCCTTACTCATCACACTACCCAAGCACTTAAACGTACTCACATTTTCCAATTCCTTACCATCCAACCTCGCTGTACATTCACTAACTTCACCTCTCTCAAAGACCATCACTTTACTCTTCCATACATTCACCTGTAGATTCCGTTTCTTACACACTCCCAAACTCATCCACCAAGCCTTGCAGCTCCCCTTCGTCTTCACTCAACAACACAGTATCATCTGCAAACAACAGTACAGGGAGTTTCCAAACAATATCCTCTCTCACCAGGGCCACTCCAACATCCATTATCCTACCTTGTACCTCTTTTATTACCCCATCCATGTACAGATTGAACAACCATGGAGACATGACACATCCCTGTTTCAACCCAACTTTCAATGAGAAAAATTCACTTAGTTCACCATCCACACGCACTGCAGCCTTCGCACCACCGTACATACTCTTCACAGCATTCAACAACTTCCCATCTACTCCATATATTATTAACACTTTCCACAATCCTTGTCTATCCACCCTGTCATATGCTTTCTCCAAATCCATGAAAGCCACATACAACTTCTTTCCCTTCTCTAGAAACTTTTCCACTAAAGATCTAAGAATGAATATCTGATCTACACAACCTCTTCCCTTCCTAAAGCCTCCCTGTTCTTCTCCAACTAATTTCTCTGTTCTTTCTCTAACTCTGTCAATAAGTATCCTACCATACACTTTTCCTATTATACTAAGAAGACAAATGCCCCTATGATTACCATACACTTCTAATTCCCCTTTTCCTTTGTACAAGGGAATAATTATACCTGACTTCCAACCCTCCGGGACTCTACCTACCTCCCAGGTCAATCTGCACATCTTCCACATCCAATCTACTACTATCCCTCCCCCATGCTTCAGCATTTCACCAGACACTCCATCAATTCCTGGGGCTTTCCTCGATTTAACTTTCTTCATTGCTTCCACAACTTCTATCCTACTGATTTCTTCCTGTCTTCTCACCTCCCTCCTTCTCCCAGCCATTCCCCAGCCACTTATACTCGCATTACTTCCATCCTCTATGTTCAACAATTCCTTAAAGTGTTCTCTCCATCTGCTCACTTTTTCTCCCTTCTCCACTAGTAATCTACCATTTTTATCTTTCACTCCCCTGCTAACTTTACTTCCACCCTGTCTTACTCTTTTCACCTCTTTCCAGAACATTTTCTTACAGTCCCTCCACTTTACACTCAAATTCCTTCCAAATTCCTTATCCACTCTCTTCTTACTCTCTCTTACTAATCTTTTCACCTCTCTCTTTCTTTCTACATATAACTCTCTCTTCCGCCTCTCAACTTCTTCCACGCCCCTATTTCTCATCCATTCATTGTATGCTTTCTTCTTTTGTGCCACAGCCTGTCTCACCTCTTCAGTCCACCACACTGTTCCTTGCACCCCCCTCCGTCTTCTCTTCCTCCCACACACCACATCACATGCTGCACATATTTCTTCTGTAAATATCCTACACACACCTTCCACGTCTCCCATCTGCTCCAATTCATATTTGCCCAATCGTTCCTCCAATTCTCTCTTATACTCTGCCTTTTTCTCATCCTCTTGTAACCTTTCCACTCTCCTTGCAACTACTCGTTCCTCTCGTCTTTCCCATCTTCAATTCCTCCATCATACTTGAATCCTAATTCTGGCCACCACCAAGTAGTGGTCAGAAAGTCCACTCCCCCAACCTCTATAAGCTCTTGCATCCATTACACGTCTTCGCATCCTTTCATCCACACAAACATAATCAATCATTGCCTTCCTTTCATTCAGTTCACCACCCACCTTTCTCATCACTCGTCATGTATACCTGTGGATCATTTTATGCCTGAAGAGGGTATTGGCTATCACCAACCCCCTCCCAGCACAAACGTCCACTAACGCACTCCCATTCTCATCTATCTCCGCAGGCACACCCCACTCACCAACTATTCCATCCACCTTCACATTCCCAACTTTACCATTCATATCACCGATCAAAAACACTCTCTCATTCCTTCCAAACTTTTCCATGCACACTTCTACATTTGTCCAGAACTCTTCTCTCACTCTTCTAGCACGATCTTGCGTTGGCGCATACACACACACAATCGCCCACATTTGTATTCCAACTTTCAACTTTACCCACACAATCCTTGACCCAACTGATCCATACTGTCTTATGCTCTTCTACCATCTTTTACTCACAACTATACATACTCCTTCCTTTGCCCTCTCATTCTCACCTACTCCTGCACATATACCCCATCCATACTCCCATTCTCTCACACTTTCTCCTCTTCATTTTGTTTCAGTTATTCCACATACATCCACTTTCGCACCCTCAAGCACCTGGACAATCTCTCTCTCTTTCACCTCATCATTCGCTCCTCTTACATTCAATGTACCCATTACCAAGTCCTGTGTATATATATATATATATATATATATATATATATATATATATATATATATATATATATATATATATATATATATATATATATATAGTAGACCCTTCTTATCCGTGGAATTTGCATCCGCTGTTTTAAGTTTCCGCGGATCAAACTTACTTTAATACTGTACTATACACTGCAACTTAATCTGAAATTGGTGTACAACTCGCACGTCTTTTGTAGCTGCAATTAGCATACCCACACCCATGGGCAATCCTGCCACTCCGCCAGTCTTATTGTAAACACCAATCAGTTCGTTACTTACGTTGTCGTCGCCCTTCTCGTGTTTACAGCTCTACTGTACTTCATTGTGTAAGTGAAATATGGCTCCCAAGTAACAAGTAAAGGATAAAAGTAATCCTTCTAAGCCAAAGAGAGAGCGTAAGGTGTTATCTGGCGTCCTGTCAGAAAGGTCAGACTAGACTCACAGCTTACCTACAGTGTCACCACACATCTCGTCGCCTCACCACACTGGGAGTGCAGGAACTGCACTACAATCATCGTCGTCATTATACAGCAATCATTGTTATCAATACAGCAATCATCATCATCATACAGCAATCGCCATCATTGTACGAAGGTTATGAAGAGAACACACAGTCTTTTGGTGAGTGTTAATATGTATTTGTAATATTTTAAAGTATGTTTCTATTTTTTTCAGGGATGTGCTTAGCTTATATGGAAATAATATGCCATTTTGTGATGATGACTTGAGTATCCGCGGAATTTGCCTCCCGCGGGGGTCTCTGGAATCTAACCCCCGCGAATAACTAGGGTCTACTGTATATATATATATATATATATATATATATATATATATATATATATATATATATATATATATATATATATATATTCCCTCACACCAGTGATTTGCTCCTTCCATTCACCTCCTCAGCACACCTCACTCAGTCATACACATCTCATTTTTATTGTCTTCCTCCTTTTCCTCCTCCTTCTTCCATCCCTACTTACTCTCCTTCAGCTCTTTTCTCGATACATTTTTCCTGTCGTATAACCCCAGCAAAGAGATTTAGTATGTTGCACTGCTTGCAGTCTGCCTTCTCAGAGTTTTAATATCCTGAACCAGCCAATTTTCCTTGTAGTAAACTTTCCCAAGGCCTTAATTCCCCCTCTCTTTCTCACTCACATAATAGCTGTACCGGATCTCAATGTCGGCTTTATTTCCTCTTTTTACGCTCGGCTCCTTTGTGATTCCCGAGAACTGAAAATGACATTCAGATTCAGGCACAGCGCATGTATGTCGCAACATGGTAAAGTTAGTCAAGTATGTAACACAGTAGCCCTGCATTCGGAGGTGCTAGGGAGGAGGGTAGAAATGGAAGGAATAGAAGGAAGAGGGAGTGGGAAAGGAAGGGTGGGAAAATGATAGGAGAGAAGAGAAAAGAATGGAGTAGAGA
>NC_137063.1:20986143-21011143 GCF_032717465.1 Coenobita brevimanus | reverse complement strand
TATTAATGTTATTGGAGGTCTTCCAATTCTCATACTGAGAAGTTTGACGTCCACAGATGCTAACTCGTCAATTATTTCACATGTTCTTTTACATCTATTCATTGTACTCATTATTGTATCCCATTTCATACAAATGAAATATATTTTATGTACAGTACGCCTGCCTGTAATGCTAGACGCATAATTGTATTTAATGGTATATATAAAGGACCATTAACCAATAATGGTACTAGTTCTTGAGTTAAAAACAGCCTAGAACCACCATTTTGCACCTAAATCCTCTGCTTGTAACTTCTAACATTTATATCTAAGAGGAACTTGCTTACCACTCGCATGCACGACCTCTCAATGGAGGAAAAGTTCCCAAAGACTTGAATCAGGCAAAAATTAATACACTGCACCATGTAATATGACCCCTAGAGAGGAGATATCTCCACAGGTTTTGAGAACCTTGTGCTGCAGCTATTCGCAGTTGCACCCCTTAGGACCATGTTGACCTCTAGCATCCCTATATTCAAATATAACGGACGACCCTGAGGATACTGCTTTGCCAAAGATTTTAATAACAACTTGACCTTTAGATATCACTTTTACAATAATTGTAATTTCTCGTTTAGAGTGATCTGAGGGCGACTTTTCTCTATCTTTAGACTGACGACAGCTCACCATCCACTGAACGACGAACTCGCACCACGGTTTCAGGGACTTCCTCAATTGCAGGTCACAAACTATGTTCCACAGAGCAACCTTAAACATATCCCGGTTTGCCTTGGGAGACATCTGAGTTTCCTCACTCCAAGGGCACGATAATCATAACTTCTGATATCCTATGGTAGGATACTTATTGACAGAGTTAGAGAAAGAACAGAGAAATTAGTTGGAGAAGAACAAGGAGGCTTTAGGAAGGGAAGAGGTTGTGTAGATCAGATATTCATTCTTAGATCTTTAGTGGAAAAGTTTCCAGAGAATGGAAAGAAGTTGTATGCGGCTTTCATGGATTTGGAGAAAGCATACGACAGGGTGGACAGACAAGGATTGTGGAAACTGTTAAGAGTATATGGAGTAGCTGGGAAGTTGTTGAATGCTGTGAAGAGTAGGTACGATGGTGCGAAGGCTGCAGTGTATGTGGAAGGTGAACTAAGTGAATTTTTCTCTTTGAAAGTTGGGTTGAAACAGCGATGTGTCATGTCTCCATGGTTGTTCAATCTGTACGTGGATGGGGCAATAAAAGAGGTACAAGGTAGGGTAGTGGATGTTGGAGTGGCCCTGGTGAGAGAGGATAGTGTTTGGAAACTCCCTGTACTGTTGTTTGCAGATGATACTGTGTTGTTGAGTGAAGACGAAGGGGAGCTGCAAGGCTTGGTGGATGAGTTTGGGAGAGTGTGTAAGAAACGGAATCTAAAGGTGAATGTAGGGAAGAGTAAAGTGATGGTCTTTGAGAGAGGTGAAGTCAGTGAATGTACAGCGAGGTTGGATGGTGAGGAATTGGAAAATGTGAGTACGTTTAAGTACTTGGGTAGTGTGATGAGTAAGGATGGAGGTTTGGAGGGTGAAGTGCTTGAAAGGGTACAGCAGGGAAGAAAGGTTGCTGGTTCTTTGAAAGCAGTGATAAGAAACAGGGAAGTGAGCATGGAAGTGAAAAAGTTACTACATGACAGTATTGTGATACCAACTCTAATGTATGGAAGTGAAGCTTGGACGTTGTTGGAAGGACACAAGTCAAGAGTGAGAGCAGTGGAAATGAGTTATTTAAGAGGAGCCTGTGGAGTCACATGGAGAGACAGGCTGACAAATGAGGATATAAAGGAGCGTTGTGGTGTGGATGTGGATGTGATAGGAAGCGTTATGAGGAACACACTGAGGTGGTTTGGCCATGTGGAGAGGATGAGGGTGAAAGACTGACGAAGAGAGTGTATGTGAGTTAGGTGGAGGGGGGAAGAGGGAGAGGGAGGCCGAGGATGAGATGGAGGGATGGGATGGAAAGGTATATGAGAGAGGGGGGTGTGAGTTGGGAGCAGGGCAGTGAAATGGTGGGGGACAGGGCGACTTGAAGGCGATTTGTTTGTGGCCACCCCAAACGGGATTGAGGCGTCTGGCAATAGATAGATAGATAGATAGACGAAGAGGACAAATGCCCCTATGATTACCACACACTTCATTTTCCCCTTTTCCTTTGTACAAAGGAATAATTATACCTGACTTCCAATCCTCCTGAACTCTACCTTCTTCCCAGGTCAATCTGCACATGTACCCCCTCCACAATATGTTTACCCCCGATGTATATATGTCCCCCCCCCCAATGCATACATGCCCCCACTAAAATTGCTGACCTAGCATGCTTTCCCACGCCTGAACGAAGGCGTTATTGCATCAGTTCTTAGCAGTCAGCCAAGATGGGCAGACTATTTTACTGTGAGCTTGTAATAAATTCCTTATCTGGCTGTTTGTACATGGAATTTCTATCACCAAAGTATTGCAAGTTACATTTGGTAGCAGCGGTGGTTCGAACCATCAGATTCTGACCGCCTCCACCAATTTTTAGTGACATCACAAGATACACGACGTCTCGCATCTCCCAGCCTCGTACCTCCTCAGTGCCTCTAGTGGTGTAACACCTGGCTGTGCTTTCCGAGTGTACAATTTTTCTCACCAGTGCTCACCTCTCAAACAACCCCACCCACACGCCTTGTTCCTGACCGCTCATGTCACCGTCGCCGACCTAGCACCTGTTGCACCTGTTCCCAGCACCTGTTTCACACTCATCCTAACTCCTGCCCCATGGTGCCACTTATCACTGTCTGCCCACTGCCTGCCCACCACCATTCTCTGCATTTGCAGCTCAACAGCTCTACACCTGCCTTGAACCAACATCTGCCCTCACCACCCACCACCAGCCCCGCCACCGCCACATCTGGTCTGCATTACGTGTGCCTTCTAAGACCGCCACTCCCTGCCCGTGATTCATCGCGGTGTCTCTTCTCCTCTCCGCCCAGCTGTCTCTCCACCGCTGCCCCGCCTCGCCCCGCCTCGCCCCGCCCCGCCCCGCCCCAGCCCAGCTACGCCCAGCCATCCCTGCACATCATACATCTCGACACTCCCATCTCTACTGTGTAACTATAGTATATCTTTCCTTTCTATAGAGATTATCCTCAATTTTCTCTACAGATTGGATATTGTAAATATTCCATCTCATTTCCATTACCCCATTTTCATCTTCACCTATGTTATTTATAATCCATCTCATCCTTCACCTTTTATTTAAACCATCCATCCCCGCACCTTCATTCATTTTCACGCCTACTCATGTATTCCATTCTCTCATTGTTATATTATACATTTCCACCTACGTATCCATTTTCATCCTTTCATCTTCCATTGCCGCATTAAATTTCATACCTTCCACGTCAACCGCTTACCACCAGCCCTCTCGACCCGGAAACATCACCTGCTCATACCCCGTCTGCCGACTCTAACACAATCACTCATTTACGAAGTGGCAAAGAGTACCACCGCCCTGTACCTGAGCCTCCCGTTTCACTTCCCGCAGAATCACTTACTACCCATCCTACACTTGTAAGTCCAGATACCTCCTCCTCTACTCCTGCCTCTACACTCCCTTCTTCTTCCTCTACTCCTTCCCCTGTCGTTCCCTCTCCTGCCTCCCTCCATACCCCGTCTTGCTCGCCCTTACCTGCCACTACCTTCTCTCTCTCCCACACCTCTCCTGCCGCCACTTCTGCACTTCCAGCCATGGCCAACCCTCCACAATCTATCTATCTCGACGATGCCAATCGTCCCAAATTTACCGGCCAGGACCCAACTTGGTCTGTCTATGATTTCCTCAGAGAAGTCGAAACAGAAATACACAATAGACAAATCACCAATGAATCGCTCAAAGTAGCCTACCTCCTAGGTCGCTTGCACCATGGCAAACCGGACATCGGATCCGCGATCCGTGCAGGACATTTCGATAGCATTCGTACCTTTGCTGATTTTCGTACGGAACTCATCAGCCTTTGTTGCCAGCATTCAAATACCGTGTCTCTCATGGGATTCATTAATCTCCTAAACCAACTAGATGAGGACTTGCGAGTCCCAGCGCAATATGCCAAGCTCCGCGAACCTGCCGCCGCCATGAAAGCAACTAGTAGCGAGATGCTCCAATTACTGGTAGGCACGAAATGGTTAGAAGACAAGAATGGCATTCCAATGCTTTCACTCACCAACTTCGCTGACTTAATTGGTTACCTGAGATTCCTTCACTGGCTTACTCCTAAACAGTGAGAGCTAGCCTTGGAAATCGGTTTCAGTCCAGGAGATAAAATTATTCAGGTCACTAAAGCCATTCATGAAAGAACAGGTTTGAACTACACGCGTCAGGGCACCACCCAATCCTTGGCCTCCTCAGTCTGTCACACCTCCACTACCCCAGACCAATCTCGCTCCCGTCCCACCACACGCGGCAGACCTGCCACACATCATTCTCATACACAGGTCGTGATCAATCTAGTGCCCGACGGAACAGACAATCTTCGATTCTTTGCTGGTACTGTGGTCATCCTGGACATCGAGCATCCAGTTGCGACCGTACATACAGACGTCCTAACTCCCAAACCAGACAGCGTACGCCTTCCTGCTCACGTCGTCCACACTGCAAATACCACAAATCAAGCACAACTCACACCACTGAGGAATGTCGTTACCTCAACCGCCAACAGTCGGGAGAAGCGCTGCGACCGTATCGGACCAATATCACGTAGAACCAGAAACCCAACTCCCCATCCGCCATGTAGGTCCCATAACATCCTCGGGTTTAGTCATTCTCGGAAGCAGTCATGACATACCAACGTCATTCTTCTTGGACACAGGATCTATAGTAAATCTCATCTCCGAAAATTCCTTACAAATTATTCATCGACATCACAACCACGTCAGTTTCCTAGAACCACCAGACATTCGCCTATGTGGTGTCGAAGGCTCTGAGTTTAAGGTTAAGGGAAGAATCACCCTTGAAGTCAAACTCCACAGAGATTTGCCCCCTATCCCCATTGAATTTCATGTCACTAATGACTTGCAGTATCCCGCAGATGCCCTTATTGGTTTCTCCACCATGGCACAACACTCCATTGCATTATTACCTGCTTGTGGTAGTATAGACATTTCTGGATTCCCGGTTTACACTATGGACTGTCCCCGTCCTGTTCTTACGATCAAATCAATCCTTCAATTACCTCTGTCCCTATCACTACCAAAAAGTCCAACCCAGCCCAAACCACCACTATCATCATCTGAGAATACAGAGATCATTCCCTTACTGACTGCGAGCAAGGACATAAATTCCTCAACTTCTCCTGATACATCATCTCAGCCTTCGGACATAGCTCTTACCTCCTCTCCCGACAACACTATCGCTGACTCAGACATGTCTCAGTTACCTACCTCACATAGTCTGAATGATCTTCTCCAACACGCAGAGACGAAACGTGCAGTTATGAATACGTGCACAATTTTGTTACAGCATGAGTTCACCAAAGTCTCTGTTTGTGTTGCCGGTGTGAAAGAAGGAGTGGATGTACTAACCCTACCTGAGACGTGTTGTGTGAATGGCTTGACTTATGAGTCAGCGTGGTGTACAGTCTTAGAGGACAGTTTATGCTACCTGTACTTGCTCAATGTCACAAATGCTCCACTAAAACTTAAAAGTGGTGTAAAGATTGGAGACTTCCTAGTATACCCAGCGGCCGTAAAGGTGTGCCAGGATTCCTCAATTCCTACTATTCAGACTGAAGATAGTACGCCAATCGGTGTATGTACTATTAACTCTATGGGATCTGCGCCGACATATTCACCCGATATGCTCTCACATCTCACTTGCACAGATTTCCCAGAAAATACGCCTCAACTCCTCGACCTTCTGACCTCGTACAGAAACGTGCTTGCCTTACCAGGTGAACCGATGGGTAGAACAGACCTTGTCAAACATACGATTGAACTACTACCAGGAACTCAGCCGATTTACATACCAGCGTATCGATTTCCTCACAGCCAGAGAAAGCAGATAGATCAAATGGTACAGAACATGTTAGACCAAGACATTATTGAACCCTTCGTCAGTCCATGGAATAGCCCACTTTTCTTAGTACCAAAGAAGGACGGCAACTTTAGACCAGTAGTCGACTATCGTAAGGTCAATTCTGTCACCGTTCCAGACCGTTTCCCGTTACCCGTCCTCACTGATTTGCTAGAATCCCTTGGTGAAAATAACGTAGTCTTTTCATCTTTAGACCTCCTCAGTGGGTACTGGCAGGTCGAAATGGAAGAGTCCTCTCGCCCAGTTACAGCCTTTAGCACCCCTTCTGGACATTTTCAGTTTAAGAGACTCCCTTTTGGTCTGCGAAATGCTCCTTCCATGTTCATGTGACTTATCCATTCAGTCTTCAGCGGTATGATGGGACACTCTCTTTTTGCTTACCTAGATGATATCATTGTTGTGAGTAAATCCATCCCTGATCATTTTACCAAACTCCAGCAAGTCTTTGAACGCCTCCAGCTCACAGGCCTGAAAATCAATCTCAGTAAATGTGACTTCCTATGAAAGAAAATCAAATTCCTAGGCCATGTCGTAGATGCACAAGGCATTCATACTAATGAGGATAAAACTAAGGCGATTATTAACTTCCCAGAACCTACCACTACCGAAGCTGTATGAAGTTTCCTGGGCCTCAGTGGCTATTATCGTCGATTCATACGGGATTATGCAAAGATCGCCGCTCCTCTGACCCACTTACTCAAGCAGAAAGTGCCCTTTGTTTGGACTAACGACCAGTCACAGGCCTTCCAAAAGCTAAAGACAGCTCTTGTAAATTCCCCTGTTCTAGCGTTCCCTGATTATACCACACCCTTCCTTCTCTGCACAGATGCCTCAGGCACTGGACTTGGTGCCGTTTTGATGCAACTCGATGAAGCATCAAGGAAGCGGGTAATAGCGTATGCTAGTCGCACTCTTACAACCGCTGAACGTAACTACAGTGTCACAGATCTCGAAGCACTAGCGGTAGTCTGGTCCTTGAAACATTTCAGAGATATAGTCTATGGTTATCCAGTGCATATCCAAACAGACCACCTTCCACTATGTGATTTGTTCAAGAATCGCAACCTAACAGGTAGGTTAGCTAGATGGTCTGTCATCATCCAGGACTTAAATCCCACTTTTCAATATGTACCAGGCAAGTTGAATGTAGTCGCAGACGCACTCTCACGTCACGTGGCAGCAGCTATAACATCACTGCAGCCTGCAGTAACTGAAAACACTACACTAACGTCAAAAGTTGTTCGAAACTTTCAGCGCCAAGACCCCATGTGGTCCAAAGTCATTTATTTCCTAGAATCTGGCGATGCCTCGACCTTACCTACTCTGCCAGTATCACTAGATGAGTTCACGCTAGATGATGATCTCTTGTACAGGAAAACACTGCTAACAGGCAAAGATATGCCCAATCGCGAAGTACGCCAACTTGTTGTCCCCACTGCCCTGATACCAAAGGTTCTTCATATTGTTCATAATACTCCTCAAGCTTCCCATCCAGGTAAAGACCGATCCTTGCGCCAAGCACGTCTCAAATACTATTGGCCAACCATGCGCCGTGATATCAATGCCCACTGGGACTCTTGCCTCTCCTGCCACCGCCACAAAGGATCAACCAGCTTACCAGCACCTCTCTTACAATACCCAATCCCATCACGACCATGGGAAACTGTCTCAATCGATCTCTTAAAACTACCTCTCACAGAATCTGGCGCTGAGTACTTGTTCGTAGCGGTCGACCACTTCTCCCGCTACTGTGTCCTCGTACCCCTCTCCGACAAGACCGCGAAGAGCGTTGCACGTGCCCTTGTAGATCACGTAATTTGCCCGTTCAGTACCCCTCATACCATTCTTACTGACAACGGTACAGAGTTCAACAATAGCCTTCTAGATGAGATCTGTCGCCACTTTCATTCTCAGTAAGTGCAATGTCATGCCTAATCATCCGGCTTCCAATGGCCTTGTAGAACGCCACAACCGAAAAATCTTAGAGTGCCTCAGACATCTAGGCTCCCATAGTTCGTCCTGGGATGACTGGATTCCCCAAGTGGCATCCTCAATCAATAGCTTCATCAATGCATCCATTGCTGAATCTCCCTTCTTCGTCCTCTTTGGTTTTGACAAGGATCTCCCACACTCTCTCTTATCCTCAGAGCCAGAACCCATCTACAACATGGATGATTATGTTAAACTAAAATTGGCCAACTTCCAGACAATCCACCAGTATGTCCAATCCACTTTGGCTTCCTCTCAGGAGGACATGCTGCAGTGCCAACATAAATCCGCCTCTCCCATCACTATCAATGTAGGCGATCTTGTCTTTGCTCATTCCCATACGCGTTCCTCCAAGTTGGATGACAAATTTACAGGGCCCCACCGCGTCCTCACTCAACAAGGCAACAAATTTCACCTCCAGGACCTGTCCACTAAGGACACCAGATGGGTCCACGTCGATGACTTAAAGCAAGCACCCCGTGGCCTTGTGTTGGAAGAGTCACTTACACAACCTCCTGCCACCTCTTCCCCTCCTCACATCCCTCAGTCTACCTTGTCTCCACCTATCCCTCATTCTCCTTCCTCATCACCTCCACCTGCTCATTCAACCAATCAATATCGGTCCAAACTGCACTCTGCCCATTCACCTCTTCACGACCTCCCCCATTAACTCTACCCTGATTTTCTAGGTACGATGTTAGCGATCTCCCTGCTGGCAGTGCTGACCTTCCTGGGGTCTGGGTCAGGTTAGGACGATGGTGGAGTACGTCCCGGGGCCTCGGTCGGCTCGGGAGGCGAGGTAATGCTTATCAAAGACGTAGCCTCTTTGCGCTACGATCTTGCGCCCCTGGCCGATGTAGCCATTGCCCTACCTGCCTATGCGCACCAGCTCCGCGGAATCAGGACCCATCTCACGGCCCTCATGGGGACACACAACCCGAATGAGTATCTCTATAACCTTTTCCTACCACTCTCCTGGCAATTGCAATACATAAGTAACAGATTCACTGAGCTCAATGACACATTTTCCATTCCGACACCTGTTGGTCGTTCTCGTGTGAAACGAGGTCTCTTCGACTTTGGCGGTGAGATTCTGAGTGGCTTGTTTGGCGTTGCTACAGCCCGTGACATTTCTGGCTTCAAATCTGATCTCACTCATTTAGCTTCAGCCCTAGAATCACAACGCCGAGTCAATAAAATCCAACACACTATGTTACAGAAGCTCACGACCCAACTCAATGAAGTCACGTCCACTCTAAACAATTTCATGGATATCTTACAACGCCACCTTTCAGATCTCAACGTTATCTCTCAGTTCTTCCACCTCAAACTCAAAATGGATAATCTCCAACTGGCCTTTGACTTTCTCCTGTCTCAAGTCTCTACCTTGGTTCGTATCCTGGTCGATGCTATCAATGGACGTGTCACTGCCGACTTAGTACCTGTCTCAGCTCTCCGTTCTGTCCTGGAATGGGCTCACTCCACCTTCGGTCTCTCCCCAGTCCTCCCCTACTCCTCCCTTGACTATTATTATCCTGTTCTCGAAGCCACTCTTCTCACCACATACGTCGTCGTCCATATTCCTCTCCGTTCTGCCATAACCTTTAACCTTTTCCACATCATACCCTTCCCTTTCCACCTCAACAACTCCTTGTTACAGGTATCTGTTCCTTCAGAATATTTCCTCCTCTCCCATGATCATCTTTCTGTTGCCTTCCTTTCTTCCACAGACCTCCAGAAATGTTCCTCCCTTACTCTGACCTCTCGTCTCTGTGCTGCCCACCTTTTTGCTATCTTCCCTAGCAGTGCAACACCCTGTGAGTCTGCTTTAGTTCGCAACCATTCCATCTACTCGGCCTGTTCTTTTGTCCCAGCTCCTGACCTCCTGGTCCACCATGCTCACCTCAACCATGTCCAGTACTTCTTCTTTGCTGTTCCCATCTCTGTCACAATCATGTGTCCTGGTTCTTCGGTTCGATCCGTCCCCGCTAGTGGTCTCTACAAAGCACCTGACTATTGTACCGTCAAATCAGAGTCCATCATCACTTATGCCACTCGCTATCACCAAGCTGTCCGTAAACACTCCTATGACATCTTTCCACCACTCGACATACCTTCAACCCTCCCATCTGCCAACATTACCATCACCTCCCCTAACTTGCGCATGCTCACCTTCCTCAATGACAGTGATTTCATTATGGATAAATTTTCTCTGGCCTTCAGCCGTTCATGGTTTCATCCAACAGTTGTGTTTCCCCCTGTGGTTATCGCTTTCATGGGTTTTCTACTCATCATATGTGCAGTGCATTGTTGTGTCAAAAAAATGGAACGTCGACTCCAGGAAATCAGAGTCGCTACAGGCATAGTCCGGCCTACACACGACGTAGAAACTCCCCGTACTTAGTGCCCTCACATTCAGTGACTCCCATTGCCATCTGACAATTAACCAAACTGTGAAACGAACTCTACCTACTAGAAAATGATGGTATTTCTTTAATGCATTACTGAGTGACAGTGTATCCTACAGAAAATACAAAAGAAAAAAAAAACATGAACGAAGAACAATGGAACTCTCATATCTACTCCTTGTTTATCATGTATCAAACTATTATTGTGTAATTCCCATTATGTTTATGTATTCCTTCGACCCTTACTGGATTTGTACCTATTAATCCTTGTATTTCTTCTATGTATATATCCTTCTAATTCCCTCCCCTCAACATGGCCATGTCTCCCCTACTGCCCCTGTATCATACTTATCCCTTCTACAAACCTCCCCGGTCCTGCCTTACTACTATCATCAAACCCCATTTAACTCCTGGTGTCAGGAGACACCATCTCAGCTACCCGGGGGAGTAGTGTACCCTCTCCACAATATGTCTACCCCCGATGTATATATGTCCCCCCCCCCAATGCATACATGCCCCCACTAAAATTGCTGACCTAGCACGCTTTCCCATGCTTGAACGAAGGCGTTATTGCATCAGTTCTTAGCAGGCAGCCAAGACGGGCAGACTATTTTACTGTGAGCTTGTAATAAACTCCTTATCTAGCTGTTTGTACATGGAGTTTCTATCACCAAAGTATTGCAAGTTACACACATCTTCCACATCCATTCTACTACTATCTCTCCCCCATGCTTCAGCATTTCACCACACACTCCATCAATTCCTGGGGCTTTCCCCGATTTAACGTTCTTCATTGCTTCCACAACTTCTATCCTACTGATTTCTTCCTGTCTTCTCACCTCCCTCCTTCTCCCAGCCATTCCTCAGCCACTTATACTAGCATTACTTCCATCCTCTATGTTCAACAATTCCTTAAAGTGTTCTCTCCATCTGCTCACTTTTTCTCCCTTCTCCACTAGTAATCTACCATTTTTATCTTTCACTCCCCTGCTAACTTCATTTCCACCCTGGCTTACTCTTTTCACCTCTTTCCAGAACATTTTCTTGCAGTCCCTCCACTTTACACTCAAATTCCTTCCAAATTCCTCATCCACTCTCTTCTTACTCTCTCTTACTAATCTTTTCACCTCTCTCTTTCTTTCTACATATAACTCTCTCTTCCGCCTCTCAACTTCTTCCACGCCCCTATTTCTCATCCATTCATTGTATGCTTTCTTCTTTTGTGCCACAGCCTGTCTCACCTCTTCAGTCCACCACGCTGTTCCCTGCACCCCCCCTCCGTCTTCTCTTCCTTCCACACACCACATCACATGCTGCACATATTTCTTCTGTAAATATCCTACACACACCTTCCACGTCTCCCATCTGCTCCAATTCATATTTGCCCAATCGTTCCTCCACTTCTCTCCTATACTCTGCCTTTTTCTCATCCTCTTGTAACCTTTCCACTCTCCTTGCAACTATTCCTTCCTCTCGTCTTTCCCTTCCATTTTCACTTCCAGCTAATTCACTCCTATTTACTTGCCAGTGAAAACAGAAATCACTCATAACTTGAATGGGGTGGTGTTTTGCTAAGTTGGTCTCTAAATGACAATGAGTTCGAACTCGAACATGCTTGTGGGTACATATGTTTAGCAGAGGATCAAAGCATAGTTTTCTCTTCCGCTTCTTCCCCACAAAGAGTGTGGACATTAGAAATGGTGGTGGTTCCAGCTCGTTCAGAGTTACCAAGAGTGCTGTTGTCAAGACCAGGCACCTCGAGACCAAGACCAAGACCAAGACCCAAGACCAAGACCAGATCCTCCGAGACCAAGACCAAGATCAGACCCTCCGAGACCAAGAAGAAGACCAAAACTAGACCCTCTGAGACCAAGACCAAGACCAAGAATTTATGTGTCTGCTGAATGAATGAAAAGTAGCTGCAGCCTGCAGGTGCTGCACTGCTGGTCAGTTTTCACGGGCGTCTTGGCCCCTTGAGTGAGTGCACTATAGTTGCTGCACGTGACTCTGAGGTTGTTATCATGCCCTGGCAACCTACCATTCAAAAGTGCGGCTGATTTTGTGTATGAGACACATGTGATTCTTGTATAATATGTTCGTATATAATAATATTCGTGTATATTATATTCATGCATAATAATATGATTCATGTACAATATGATACGAAACCGGACGCACATTTTGAATGAAAGGTTGCCAGGGTACGATAATGACAACCTCAGAGTCATGCGCCGCGACTATAGTACCCCAATCACCCAGTTGCAGATTATGTATCGATGTGATACTCAACACCTTTTAAACAAATTTAAGTTGATTATTGCACATGAGTTGAATAAGGTCAAGGAGTTTCTGAGAAGACAATTACTATGAAGAATGACAGAGACAAGAGGGCAGTGGGGATAATTCCTGGGGCCAAAGCTCAAGAGCATGGAGGGACCAGGGCCCACACCAGGACTGTGAAAATTCTGCTTCTTTTTCTGGCCCGTGTCAAAAGTTTTCCACGCACCACAGGGCGCGGTCATAGCTTTCTACGGCCCTGCACACCGATGTTACGCGGCTTTTGAAAGTTTTTTAAGTTTCTACTGTAAGCTTTTGAGAGTACGGTTTTGATGTTATAATGTATGGTGTTGCATACTTTGTCAGTGCCATCGTACTCATGGGTAGCTGTATCTTCTTCATGCGAAAGCTGGTTTTCAGAAAACTAATTTTCGCACTTCTCTCCGAGCTTTACCAATGCCCAAACGTTCCATGAACAACATATTCATCTTTCGTTTCTCGTGAACATTCGAGGAGGACTGCCTATATTTCAGTATAATTACACAAGAGACCAAAGGGGTTTCGGGATACAGAGGTGGGAAGCAAAAAAATTTTCATAAATATAAAATATATATTTTACTTCCATAAGTGCTCCAAATACTTCTTACAGTGGTACCCACTATTTGTTTAAGAGAAGTTTTCACTAACATTCCCTCTTGAAAGGGCCCTCATTCGAGTCTGCTCACTGTCCTTCTTGCTACTGCAGATGATTTATCGGCCCCCAGGTGGCCCCCTCACTTTAGTGGGGCTAGAAACGCCACTGGGCCACATGACCATGGCCCTTGCTCATAGGTGAATAAGTTGTATGAAATATGAGGGTGGCTGTGAAACATTAGAAAACATTCTGATTTCTTCTAAAAAGGTCACAGAAGTCACTGCAGGCCTCCGTGATAGCCATTTGGAAGCTCTAAAGGGTTATAACTTGAAAGGTTGTATGCCAATGATGTCTGACTTGGTCCCCATCACCCCTGCAAGGGAGGAAAATATATTTGCAAAATTTAATTTATATGAACAACTGAACATCTAGGTAAAATATTTCTGCTTTCATTGCTTCATCGGCATGAAGAAACAAACATAGGAAAATAGAAATTTTTGTGGATATGTTTTCCGAGCGAACTAGCTAAACCTGTGGTGTACGTGTATGAAGGGAGCAGGCACTGCATACACCATACACATATATGAAGTACACGGAAGAGAACAGAGTTGCAAACATGAATGCATGCAAACGGAGATTATCACTGCGAGAATGGCCACGTCATGCATACTCTCTCGACTCGCACGCACTCTGTCAGCGCTCGCAGGGCTCACCTCATGCATCATCACCGTAGCGCTAGCCAGGCAGTATCTATAAACAATCCAACGCTGTATGGCGCGCCGTGAATCAAATCAGCCATGATTTTTCTCCGTGTATGATCATAAATTCCGACCTTCCCCATGCCGCGATGCAGTTCGTAATGCTGGTCTCGACCTGGTCTCGAGCCAAAACTCCGAGACCAGTAGCTTCAAGACCAAGATCAAGACCAAGACCACGTCAAGCGAGACCAAGATCAAGACCAAAACCACATCAAACTAGTCTCGAGACCGATCTCGAGGCCTACAACACTGATTACCACATCCTAATTTAATCATTTACTGAATTAAAATTATGGTCTATTACTTATGAAAACAACAACATAAAATTCGGTTCATGAGCTCACTTTAGTTTGGTAAAAGTACAACAAATTTCAATCCTTATGTTATACTGGAGCTCTTCCCATTTTCTCACTGGAAAGCTCCGTGTCCCCAGTTGCTAACTCGTGAAATTTAAGGGATGGATTTTTACCTCCATACATTATAAAGATTATCGTATCCTATTTTATACAAATATATTTTATTCATAATATACGGTATTTGTCTAACATCAGATGCAGTAGCAATTTTTAATGGAGGGACAGTGGCTCAATCTATGGAGAGGTGGTCTGCAGTCCCACCATACCCAGGTTCAAATCCCCGCTGGGGCAGGGAACAGTTCAAGGATTTGAATTTCATCAACATCATACTTTGCTGATGTACCAGAAGACCCACCGACATGTGAAAATACCACCGCTAATGCCAATACACCAGTCCTGTATGAGACAGCCCTAGCATGTATTCAATATGGGCGGTGGGTGTTAGCGCCGAAGTGGTGACATGTAGAGGTGTATGGTATGAAGGAGGACTACTGGGCCTTGGAAGTAGACTGTAAAGCCAATGCCGAGAGTCGGACAAATAAAAAAAAAAATACAAAGTAAAATTAAGCAACAAAGGTGCTAGTTCTAGGGTGTAAAAACCAATAAGAGCCACTATTTTGCAGTTAAATCCTCTGCTTTTAGCTTACGACAATTATAATAATGTAAGAGGTACGGATTTACCGCTCACAAACAAGACTTCTTAATGGGGGAAAGGCCCCATAGCTGTCACCCCTAACCAGCTGTTGTTATTGACGTACTCCAGGTGGTGTAACAATCATTTCTTTTACAGATTAATACCTAATTTGTTATAACGTCCTCTTTCCATTTTTTTTTTTTTTGTTTCTTGAGATATAGGTAAATCCAGCATACTTTATACTTTGCAGATATCAGTATTCTCTGTTCCAAGTGCAGTTACTAACGAATTTGGTGTTATTACCCTCTTAAACATATTTTAAACCTTTTTGGGTGCGAGTAATTTTGTTCTCTTTTTCCTTTAGTGAGTAGACTAGTTTTTAACCATACTTCCTATCAGGTACTTTGGATCACAAAAGTATCGGTGCACAAGGGGTGCGATGCCTGCCGAAAAGGTTCCAACAACTGCTGACATTACCAACGTCTCATTGTGTATCATCAGTGTCTGTCTTTATAAACATTACATTTGTTATATGTTTGCAAAATGCTATTGCTAGTTGGCGATATATAACACCTCCCGACATCAGGGCTACCAACGTGTGGTAGGTCGGATACAAATATTTCAGTGACCTTCATTCTGTGGTCCCAAATGTTTCACGCATGTTGTTCACCGATACTTATGTGACCCAGTGTACGTAATGTTGTACTACAGATATTGTTCCACTATACTAAGTTGGTTCTTTTTCTTTAATATTTTTTGTTCCTTATTTGTATTTTATCTTTATAATTTTAACTAAGTTTTGAACATATTCCCCTACAGGCATTGTTTATAAAATGCTTTTGTGTATATCTATGGAATAATTAAATGTTACTATGTATTTTCTTTTAACAGGGATTGAGTAATATCTTTATACAGTTATATCAACTATTTGATTCTACTTATTTGCCCACAATTACGGCGTTTTTTTTTTTTTTTCCTTAAGTTAAATATATATCCTTTCAAAATGCCAGCACTTACCTGTAGGTTTGTCTGCAGTTTTCTTTTATGCTAATCCTACTGTTTCTGTTGTCTGAAGAATGTGCAAACACCAAAGTCAGCTGGAGGAGAAACTAAAAGGGGCCAATAATCAAACTGCTCTCCTTACCCGCAGACTGGATTTGCTAAAGGCGTTTGCTGCCGCCAGTATAGGCCAAAGTACTGACAACAGCACCACTGCCTAGCATCACTGTTCCAGCATCCCACAGAATCAGTTTAAGCAGATGACTGGTCACCTCTTCCGTCCCTATTTCTAATGCTACATCCTTTCAAGATTTTCATCCAGTACGAAATGGAGTGAAAGTAGTAAAGAAGTGGACCATCATGCCAATGAGAACACAAACAAGTTTCAGATACTTTTAGACTGAGAAGATGGACACTATGAGGTGTGGAGGCCAATTAGTTTATTTTTGTGATAAGGATCACCTACTAACAGAATGCATTTTTATATACTATGTACTGTAGTCCACAACATGAAAGAGCCTTAAATGAAAAGACCTACGGCTCGACTTACAATATGCTTGTGGCTGTGCATGCAGGTATAAACGACACGATATTGGCCAGATCAGAGGAACTGTTGTAGTATATTAAGATAATGATCTGGCGCTGGTGTCCTTCCTAGGACTGGAGCAAAGATTGTAATCTAATGCAAGACCGTCATTTTAAATAATCGTCTGAGATCTTTCGTGTACCCTACAGAAAGGTGTAGAGTTTGTAGACACATGGAATGATTTCTACCACCAGCTGGCCATGTCCACAGAAGATGGTCCCCACCTGAGTGCATTCAGTTCTGCACACCCTGGCTGTCTCTTGAACAAAGTTGTGCATTTCTTCTGGAGAAAAAACAGTGCTCCTCGGTGAAGGCAGACTGACAGAAACTTTAGTCAGAGTAAGACAAGTATCCCAGACTCCCTTCTTCAGAGAAATAGACATTTAGACGTACTTTTTTGTAAATGCATGGTTTGTGATATAAGATTATGTATTTAGAGACTCCTGCATTTGTAGATGACTATGATATAATTGGCATTACTAAATATTGGTTTGATACTGAACAAAGAGACTATATAGTGGGATATAATCTTCCAGGCTACATTATTTTCAGTGGTGATGCACGGGAGAATGGGAGGTGATGTGTTACTGGATATGAAAGCAAGTCTTCATCCAGTACTAACTCAAAAGCCGACCATCAGTAGTATTGACATAATTTATGTCCAACTTAGAAATGAATTGTGCAGAAACATGAAAATAACACTGATCTATCATACACCAGCCCAGTCCAGCAAATCTAATATCAAATTATACATTTTTTTTTTCTTTTTTAAGATTTCAATTTACTCATCAAAAGTTGGAGCGAATCCTTATCCTTACACACAGGTCGGACTTGTATATTGTACAGTACTAACTTGCGGGAAAGTTCGTTATCTCGGTGTGTAGTTCAGCCAACACATGGAGGAAATATCTTAGATGTTGTACTGACAATATTGGAAAACGTATTTGATAATGTTCTTGTACCACATGAATTTAGTACTAGTGATCATCACATAGCACAAATTGCAGTTGCGAATGAGTACCAGACTATAAAAGAGCTAACTTTCAGAAATTATCTTAATTTCAGACAGTAATAAAAGATTATTCGGAAAAAGAATGGCCATGACACATGTACATGGTTCTCAGAGCATCTTATTAATGCTCTCAAGATATGTGTACCATTGTGTAAAAGAAGTCCTATGAAAAATTCTAAGTCAAAGTGGTGGAAAAGCCTATCAAGAACTGTCTTTCAGCAAAGAATCCTGTTCATCGAAATTACAGAGCTACAAAGTACTGAGAACAAATATATGTACTGTAATCTTCGTCAAAATGCTAAAAAGTTAATAATATGAAGTCGGAAATCATGTAGTACATATAGCTAATATAAGTACACCAAACCTGAAACATTTTTTTTTTTACATCAGAAATAAGAAGATACTAACACCAACAATAAGGCTGCTTGCTAGTCAGTCAATGATAAGCATACAAACGATTATGCCAAGATAGCTAAAATCTTTAACACTTGCTCTATATCAGTATTTTCAGCAGAAAATCCATGTTTGTTGCTGCTACTTACCACCATACATGTAGATGAAGAAAGAACAATTATTAACATTATAATCAGTGAAATATGTACTGTTTATGTTAAATAAACTTATGATCGGCAAAACTCCTGCACTGCATAAAATATCTCCAAGAATCTTGAAGCAGGAAAAAACTGAACCTTTAGTTCAAATTTTCAATAGTAATTCCTCTAATATCCGAACATCCCCACTAAACGGACATAATCGTCCCGGGATCCAATATTCCCAAAATGGTCCAAAAACCGCAAAAAAAAAAAAAAAAAAAAAACGAATTTTTCCCGCCCGTAATTTGAACTTGGCGTGCGGGGCACGGGACAGCTTTGTTGTGGCATGTCATTCCTCCGACGTCCGCTAGAGCCCCCCTGCATCCTCCCCACTTTCTGCCTGTCTCTCGTCATGAGTGAACGCTCGTCGTCATGGCTGCCCACGTGCTCGCTTTTGTGGTGGTGCCATACCTGCTGCAGGCACTCGTGCTGCTCTCGTGCCTCTCCTTCATGTGTGTGATGATGGCCCCGCCGCCTGAGAAGAGGAAGAGAGTGGTGTTGACTCTGGAGAAGAAACTGGAGATATTGGAGAAAGTAGATGCGGGGTGGTCTTCTTCCCGCATCCTCCGCAAGTTCAACCTGGCCCGATCTACTTTGTTTGATATTAAGAGATCCAGAGACAAACTCATGCAGTACACGGCTGACTTCTCATCGAGAAGCAAACGCAACGTGGAGAGGAAGGTGTTGTTTACTCCCAGGTTTGCTGAAGTCGACCGCTCCACGTTGATTTGGTATCGACAGCAACGTGCTGCTGGTGTGATGGTACGTGGTACGGGGCTGAAGGCTGCTGCTGAGAAGTTTGCCAGGCTTCATGACGCCCTAGACTTCAAGGCATCCGAGGGTTGGCTCTTCGCGTTCAAGTTACGGCATGGCCTTACCAACCGTAAAGCTCATGATGAAGCTTTGGATGCTAACGAGGATGGAGTAGAGGAGTTTCGGCACAAGGTGAAGGGCTTGATCGACAAGGAGGGCCTCACTCTCAGTCAAGTCTACAACACTGACGAAACTGGTTTATTCTATCGCTCTTTGCCAACGAACACTCTAGCCGAGGAGATGGAGAAGCATGTACCTGGTCGCAAGCTCTCCAAGCAATGGATATCTGCTTTGTGTTGTGCCAATGCTAACGGCATGCACCGGCTTAAGCCCTTTATTATTGGCCGTGCAAAGCAGCCTCGGTGTCTTCGTGGGGTGATGGATGTCCTTCCTGTCATCTGGTACCATTCTTTGAAGCCAAGATCTTCAAAGACTGGTTCCACTGACACTTCGTCAAGGATGTCATACATTACCAGACGGAGACACTGGGAATCCCACGCGACCAGGTAATGGCCCTCCTTCTCCTCGACAATGCACCTGCCCACACGTGCAACAAGGAGTTGGTGGCTGAGAATGGTCGCATTAGGTGCATGTTTCTGCCACCTAATACGACTGCTCTCATCCAACCAGTGGACCAAGGAGTGATCGTGGCAACAAAGCACCTATACCGCCGGAAGTTCCTGGACGAGGTGATGGTTGTTCTTGAGGACGAGGACGAGCGCAGGGAGGGACGGGACACGCGAGGCCAGTGGACTTTGGAAAACCTTCGCCGCTACAACATCAAGTCTGCAATCTACAACTGGGCCAGTGCATGGAAGGAAGTCCCTGTCAAGACTAGAAAATGGTTGGTCTTGTCTGCTTCTCGGAACGGATGTGGAGTACAATTTCCTAGGTTTTGACGTGGATGACTTCCATGCACGTCTACGTATGCATGGCGATGATGTTGATGTGGACGATGTGTGTGAGTGGTTGGATGACGACGAGGGCGATCCTGGGTATCAGACCTTGTCTGATATCGAGATCGCATCTTCAGTTGCAGGTGTCAGTACCCAGCTTGAAGATTCCGACGAGGACAGTGGCGATGATGCGGACTCCTCTCAGCATGACACAACTCCAGCCATCCCCAAGCTGAGCGCACTCCGGGAACACCTAAAGTTCGTTCTCGACTACCTGGAACATCTGGACTGCGACAGGGAGATGGGGCCCTTGGGACTTGTGGAGGAAGTGCGTGCTTTCAGGCAGCGCATCATCAATCGTCAGAATCGTCGTTCCTTGCATCAATCAACC
The DNA here is from genome assembly GCF_032717465.1 of Coenobita brevimanus. Lineage (NCBI taxonomy): Eukaryota > Metazoa > Arthropoda > Malacostraca > Decapoda > Coenobitidae > Coenobita > Coenobita brevimanus. Next base: position 20,990,706 of record NC_137063.1, on the reverse strand, counting down.
ATTGACAGTTTTTTCATGCCTGTGACCCCCACTGTGCCCAGCCCTGGCTCCACTCCATTGCCTCCCCAAGACAGGCCCTCATGCTCCGAGCCACAGCCCAGCACATCAGCCACGGTGAAGTCACCGCTCGACGTGAGTTTGCATCTGTCTTCAGAGTCGTCTGCAGTGGGTACGCCATCACCACGACCCAGCGACGCACCCCTAGGTCACCTGCCAGTGATACTCTCGGACTCTGACAGTGAATAGACACCAAGAACTTCTCCACTAGACCACACGGGAATTTACAGTGTTGTGCAGTGAAAAAAACAGTGCATTGTGTTAAGAATTTACAGTTGTGAGTGAAAAGACAATTTTTGAACTAAATTTAACATAAATAGACTTGTGTGTTTTTGCTTTTGAAAATGGTTATAAGAGTGGAAAAAGTTAAAGTGCAGAGTGCAACACATATTAAATTACAATGGAGGATAAGTTAGACAAGAGTGCACACTGTGAAGAGAATGGACTTCTGAGTGTGAATGACTTAGTTCAGTGCAAGACTTCATGAACAGTGTACTGCAAGTGCTTCAGGAAATCCTTCTTACTGTCAGAGTCCGAGAGGAGGCGGTTATTCATCGAGATGGCCATGGCCTTGCTGTAAGTAGGCAGAATGTTTCATACTGTACTGTACTGTATTTTCCATACTATACTTACCTCAAACACCTCATTTCACTCTTTTATGTCCCTTATTGGTGTGAATATGCTGTGTCTTAGGTGCTATGCATGTGCAGTAGGAAGGTGTTTTTCTGAGTTAGGCTAGGTTAGGCTCCATAACTACCAGTCCAGGAGCCAGGGACTTGTAAGTACTCAGAATGTTGAATATTGTATAAACCTACCTCAAAAACCTCATTTTATGCTTCTTTTGCATTTATTTCAGTTTTTTATGTCCCTTATTGGTGTGATTTGGGTCTTAAATAGGTGCTATGCATGTCCAGAGGGAGTTGTATAGGGGTTTCTCTGAGTTAGGGTCCATAAGTACAAGTCCATAGGCTGGGGCCCAATATCCGGACAGGACCACCATCCGGACATGCCTATGGCTCTATTACGTCGGATATTGGAGGGATTACTGTATCAGTAAGAAGCGGAGGAGAACTGTAAAATTAGCGAATATAACGTATGTCAGAAGTATGCAAATCATTGGAAACCACACTTAAAATAGTCATGCATTTACGAGAGTCATGTTGCCAGACTGGCTGGGGATTGGGTGCAGCAATGGCTTCCATCTCAACAGGCACAATTTTTGCTTAAAAGGGACAAGGGGATGTATGTCAGGGAAATTGTTGAAGAGGGAGAAGGTCTTTTTCATGCAGATAACCTTCGACAAGCTTACTGAGTCTTCAAGAAGTTCCATTCTGGACCTGCCTTACAGGTTAACTTTGCTTGGGAATCAGATGTATTGCTTGTGTCGGGGGTGAGTGGGTATAGGGCTTGCTGGACTGAGTACTTTGAGCAGCTGTGTAAGGGTGAACTCTACCATCAGTTGATGACACCATGCCTTCTAGAGCGGAAATAACAAAGGCAGTGGATAGGTTGAGGAGTGGTAAGGCAGTTGGTGTTTGTGGCATCCCATTGGAACTAATGAAAGCTGGGGCTGAAAACATGATCAGGGCATTACATGTATTCATGAAGCCATTTGGTGGACTGGTATCAGTCATCCTGACCTGAGAAGGGGTTTAGTCACCTCTATCTGGAAAGGGAAAGGAGACCAGTTGACTGCAGTAACTATCGTGGCATCTCAGGCCTGAGTCTGCCACCCAGGGTTCGTGCTGACATACTCCTGGTGGGTATTTGGAACTTTTTGGTAAAGTTTCAGAGACCCGAGTAATCCAGATTCACGCCCAAGAAGTCTACAGTTGAGCACATCCTAGCTCTTCAAGTTCTCATGGAATGCCACTTTGGGTATCAACATGGTCTGCTTGCGGCCTACATGGATCTTCTAATTTACTGAGTCAAATGCCTTCTTGAGAAGGCATTTGACTCAGTAAATTAGGAGGTACTATGGGATCACCTCTGTGGGACCACCTCAGAGATGATCCAACTACTGTAATTGCTGGCCTGTATTCATACTCTGAGAGTGCTTTGAAGTGTGGAGGAGGAGTATTTGACTTCTTGTGAGTACTGGAATAAGATAGGAATGAATCTTTGCTCCCCTCCCCAAGGAAGGTGGACAAGGACCATGTGACCTAAAATCCACACACACACACAAAAAAAAAAGTTACCCTTTTAGGCCTGTCCTCAGTAGCATCACACATTTCACTAGGGGTGACATCCTTGCCAGACATGATGTCCAAGTCACAGGTTTCAATATTTCACACTCATCTGGTGGTAGCAAGGATGTTCCAATTGTCTTGCACTCATGAAAAGGAACAAAAGGGAGATGACTGCAGAGAATGTAAACACTGGGTCTCTATCTTGGCTCAAAAGTCTGACTGTTGGCTTGGGCCGGAGGCTCTGTGTGTGCACAGGATTGTCGTATGTGGCCATTAAAAGGATCAAATTAGCGAATTTCGTCATATTATTGCAAAACTGGGCATAACTTTTAGGTCACCATTCTATCAAGTTATTGCATACCAAATTAACGTATACAGAAGCTTGACCGTATTGACCGGGCTCCGGGTTGAAGTCACAGTGGAGTGCCAATTGGCAATTTAAGGGTTCCTGGCCATGACTTTGCTGATGATGCAGAAATCCTAGTAGAGTCATTGGAGATACTACTTAGTGCCCTTGAGGAATTTCAAGATAATGTGAAGCCATTGGGATTTTATGTCTCGGGCCACAACCAAGGACCAGGCATTTGATGGCTTGTTGGATGAAGCAGTTCAGTCTGTCCAAGCATGTGCCGAGAATCTGGAATTCCTGGACAAATTCACTCATCCTCATAGTGTAGTAGATAACAATGGTAGGTCAGACAATGACATATCTTCAATGAGATATCTTGTTGCATCAGTGTATCCCATTGGGCTATGAATTCAATCAGCTCGGGTATTTGGAATTGCCATTATTTGTGCAGAAGGGCAAAGATTATCATCTTCAAGGCACTGGTGCGCTCTGTCTAACTCTTCGGCCATGAAACATGGACACAAAACAGTGAAATGAAGCAGCGGACTGACGATATGGTGTATTATTGCTGGTATGTGGTAGGTGGTGGCGACCATCATCCACTCACTTGATGTAGTGCTGCCTACTTCTTCCTTAGCCTTTATCATTCTTTTTCTGTGCCTACCCTCCTCTCTTCCTATTTCTCCCATCTTTCCTGTCACTTCTTATTGTTTTTCTTTCCTATACAGGTGGCTTTACATTGAGTGACAAGCTAAATGGTTTCCTGTAAGCCAAGAAACCATTTACAACGCTGGGTGGTAACCATATAACCAAATCGTACGTGCTCCCTACGTGTCAGCAAGTGGGTTGGTGGAGGGTTGGTGCCCCTCCCTGTGAAACAAATAACTCAAAGTCAAATGGCCACCCCTTACGGGATTGTGGCGTCTGGCAATAGATAGATAGATAGATGACTGGGTATGTAATGAGCGACTACTCCATGAGACTGAGTCCAGACCAGTTACCCACATAATACGTCAGTACCAGCTTCAGTTATATTTGCATGTCACCCATTTTCCTAAGGCTGGCCCTGTCCGCTCGTTGATCTTTGAGACAGTTAACCCAGGATGAAGAAGACCAATGAGAAGGCTAAGGAACTCATGTGTGAAGCAGTTTGATGACATGCCAAATCATATTTAGAGGGGGAAGAGTCTTTGCAAGGAGGGTTGCATGATGGGCTCCTTGTGGGATGAGTTGGAGGGTGGGTGAGGCTATGCATCCTGTGGCGTTTGCACCTCCCCCCCCCCCGACGACGATGATGATGATGATGATGATTTAAAAGTAAATAATCTATATTATAATGATCCAATTTCTGTATGTTTGTTAGTTTGTTTGTCCACTTGTTACCGTAACACAGCAAAAACGGCGAATTGTAGTGCAATTTTTGCCAGAGCAAGGTACCACTAAAATGCTCTAACTTGAAAAATAAGTCAATTTTCAGTCCAATCGGGCCACCGGTTCCCGAATTATGAGTCACTTCTGCCCTTTTGACATCGAGCGGAGGCCGCTAAAGGCGGCCTTTAGGCTGACCACTTTCTTTGTGGGCACTGAAGTTACTCTAACACAGCAAAAATCGGCGCATGTAGCGCAATTTTTGTTTGAGCAAGGTACCCCTTAAAACGTTCTAACTTAAGAATAAAACTGTTTCTAGTCCAATCAGGCCACCGGTTCCCGAGTTTTGACTCATTTCTGGCCTTTTGACATAGAGCAAAAATGGTCGCCAAAGGCAGCCTATGAGCGAGTCTCATTTAACATTCACGCATGAATTCCTGTGCAAGCATTCATGTCCTACTAATCTCCATGACTTTTTCAGTTATATTATTAATATGTATGGTGAAAATAAATCTGCTGATGATGTAATCTATCTTGATTTCCAGAAGGCATTTGACAAAGATTCCCACTAACATCTTGAGAAACATAAAAGTCTATGGT